>NW_024728688.1:122500-141537 GCF_018991925.1 Homarus americanus | reverse complement strand
GTGCCATCAGGTGCCAGTGATGGGCACCACTGGTGCGCCAGCATGGAGGCGCCATCAGGCGCTGGACAAGTACCCAGTGCCAGCATGTTACCAGCCAGCAATGGAGGTGCCACCAGGTGCCAGCAAATGAGTTACCAGGCGCTGTTATAAAGCCGCCCAGGTGCCAGTACGTGAGGTGCCAACAAAGCTGTTGAGCAAGCACCATCAGGTGCCAGCATGTAAAGCATCAGGCGCTGTTATGTAAGCCACCAGGCGCCAGTAATGGATGTTTACCAGTGCCAGCACCGAGTGCCATCGTTAGCAATGAGCCACCTGCCAGTGATAGCACCAGGCGCCAGTGATGGGCGCTGATCAGGTGCCAGTGATGGGGCGAACAGCTGCGATGGGGTGCCATCAGGTGCCAGCATGGGCAACATCAGGTGCTGCGACAAATCAGTGCTAAACGGGCGCCATCAGGTTTACAGCCGACCAGCGCCGTGATGGGTGCCATCAGGCGCCAGTGATGGGGCACCATCAGGTGCCAGCATGGGTGCCATCAGCCAGTGACAAAGCCACCTGTTGTTACGCGCCACTGAAAGTTAAAGTGATACGTTACCTGGTGGCCAGCAATGGAGGCGCCACTGTGCGCTGCGATGGGTGCCACCTGTGCTGCAATGGAGGTTACCCAGGTGCCAGCATGGGGTGCCATCAGGTGCCAGTGGGATAAAGTTACCGTGGTTCCAGGTGATGGGTGCCATCAGGGTGCCAGCGACGCAAGCAATGGTGCCAGTTATGCCAACAGCGCCGCATGGGGTGCCATCAGGTGCCAGCATGGCGCTGACCAGGTGCCAGCATGCAAGCCGGTGTGCCGCAAATGAGCACGCGCCAGCGACAAGCTACCTGAAGTCAGGGTAATGGAGGTTACCAGCGCCAGTGATGCGCCACTGGTGCTGCGATGGGGCCATCAGGTGACAGTGATGGGTACCATCAGGTGCCAGTGATGTGGGTGCCATCAGGTGCCAGTGATGTGCACCGAAAGCCAGTAATGGAGGTGCCACTGCGGCACAGCGATGCCACCGAAAGGCAGCGACAAAACGAACAGCGCCAGTAATGGAGGTGCCATCAGGCGCCAGTGATGGGTGCCACCAGGTGCCAGCAATGGGGCACCATCAGGTGCCAGTGTAATGGAGGCGCCATCAGGCGCCAGTGATGTCACTGCGCATCGCATGGGTGCCATCAGGTGACAGTGATGAATGCGCCAGTGATGGGTGCCATCAGGTGACAGTGTGATGGGGGTGCCATCAGGCCAGCGATGGGTGCCATCAGGTGACAGCATGGGGTGCCACTGTGCCGTGATGGGGCGCCATCAGGGTGCCAGTAATGGGCACCATCAGGTGCCAGTAATGGAGGTGCCATCAGGTGCCAGTGATAGCCATCAGGTGACAGCATGTCACCAGGTACAGTGCGATATAGGGTGCCATCAGGCTGCGATGCGGCACCATCAGGCGCCAGTGATGGGCGCCTGCGCCAGTAATGAGGTGCTACCAGGTGCCGCGATGGGTGCCATCAGGCTGCGATGTAAGTTACCGTGTTGCAGTGATGGGTGCCATCAGGTGACAGTGATGGGTACCATCAGGTGCCAGTGATGGTGTACATCAGGTGCCAGTGATGGGGCACCACTGTGGGTGCCAGTAATGGAGGTGCCATCAGGTGCCAGTGATGGGGTGCCAGGCGCCAGTGATGGGGTGCCATCAGGTGACAGTGATGGGTGCCATCAGGTGCTGGTGCGGGGTGCCACTGTGGCGCTGTGCATGGGCACCATCAGGTGCCAGTAATGGAGGCGCCATCAGGTGTTGTGCGATGGGGTGCCATCAGGTGACAGTGATGGGTGCCATCAGGTGATAGTGATTAAGGCTTTCATCAGGCGCCAGTGATGCAAGCCATCAGTACGGCGATGGGGCGCCATCAGGCGCCAGTGATGGCACATCAGGTGATTGCGCATGCGCCATCAGGTGCCAGTGATGGGTACCATCAGGCGCCAGTAATGGAGGTGCCACCGTTGTGTGCAATGGGCACCATCAGGCGCCAGTACGGAGGTGCCATCAGGTGCCAGTGATGGGTGCCATCAGGTGACAGTGATGGGGTGCCATCAGTGACAGTGATATAGGTGCCATCAGGTGCCAGTGATGGGGTGCCACTGTGTGATGGGTACCATCAGGTGCTGCTATGCGCCATCACAGTGATGAAGTGGTGCTACTGTGCAGGATTGTGCGATGGGTACATCAGGTGATGGGGTGCCATCAGGTGCCAGTGATGGGTACCATCAGGTGCCAGTGATGGGTGCCATCAGGTGCCAGTAGTCGAGGTACCATCAGGTGCCAGTGATGGGCACCATCAGGTGCCAGTAACGGAGGGCGCCATCACCAGGCCAGCATGGGTGCCATCAGGTTAGCATGTGCACCATCAGGTGCCAGTAATGAGGTGCCATCAGGCGTGATGGGGGTGCCATCAGGTGACAGTGATGGGGCGCTATCAGGTGCCAGGTGATGGCACCATCAGGTGCCAGTGATGGGGTGCCATCAGGTGCCAGTAATGGAGGTACCATCAGGTGCCAGTGATGGGGCACCATCAGGTGCCAGTAATGAGGCGCTTATCAGGTGCCAGCAAGTGCCATCAGGTGCCAGTGATGGGGTACCACCAGGTGCCAGTAATGGAGGTGCCATCAGGTGCCAAAGTATGCGCTACGCCAGTGTGGATAGTGACCATCAGGTGCCAGTAATGGAGGGGTGCCATCAGGTGCCAGCGATGGGTGCCATCAGTGACAGTGATGGGGCACCATCAGGTGCCAGTGATGGGGTGCCATCAGGTGCCAGTGATGGCGCCATCAGGGTGCCAGGCACGGAGCCATCAGGTGCCAGTGATGGGTGCCGCCCAGGTGCCGTAATGGAGGGTGCCATCAGGTGCCAGTGATGGGGTGCCACCAGGTGCCGTGTAATGGAGCCATCAGGTGCCAGTGATGGGGTGCCACCAGGTGACAGTGATGGAGTGCGCCATCAGGTGCCAGTAATGGAGGTGTTTACCAGGTGACAGTGATGGGTGCCATCAGGTGCCGCGATGGGTGCCACCGGTGCCAGTGATGGGTGCCATCAGTGCCGCGATGGAGCTATCAGGTGCCAGTGATGGGTGCCATCAGGTGCCAGTGATGGGGTGCCATCAGGTGCCAGTAATGGGGTGCCATCAGGTGCCAGTAATGGAGGTGCCATCAGGTGCCAAAGTATTTGAGTGCACCATCAGGTGCCAGTGATGGGTGTACATCAGGTGATTGCGATGGAGGTGCCATCAGGCGCCAGTGATGGGTGCCATCAGGTGCCAGTGCACGGGGTGCCATCAGGTGCCAGTAATGGAGGTTTTTATCAGGTGACAGTGGATGGAGGTGCCATCAGGTGCGCCAGTGATGGGTGCCATCAGGTGACAGTGATGGGGTGCCACCAGGTGCCAGGCACGGAGGGGTGCCATCAGGTGCCAGTGATGCTGGAGGTACTCATCAGGTGCCAGTGATGGGGCACATCAGGTGACAGTGATGGGGTGCCATCAGGTGCCAGTGATGGGTGCCATCAGGTGCCAGCATGGGAGGTGCTAATGCGCCAGCATGGGCCACTGTGCGCCAGTAATGGGTGCCATCAGGTGCCAGTAATGGAGGTGCCATCAGGTGACAGTGATGGAGGTGCCATCAGGTGCCAGTGATGGGTGCCATCAGGTGCCAGTAATGGAGTTACCAGGCGGACAGTGATGGGGTGCCATCAGGTGCCAGTGATGGGTGCCATCAGGCATTGCGTGATGGGTAAATTATCAGGTGCCAGCATGGGTGCCATCAGGTGCCAGTAATGGAGTGTGCCATCAGGTGCCAGTGATGGGTACCATCAGGTGCCAGTGATGGGTGCTATCAGGTGACAGCGATGGGCATTATCAGGTGCCAGTGATGGGTGCCATCAGGTGCCAGTGATGGGGTACCATCAGGTGCCAGTGATGAGGTACCATCAGGTGCCGGACAGTACCATCAGGTGCCAGTAATGGAGGTGCCATCAGGTGCTGTGCGATGGGGTGCCATCAGGTGCCAGTGCACGGAGGTGCCAGGTGCCAGTGCGATGCGCCATCGACGCCAGTGATGGGGTGCCAACAGGTGCCAGTGATAGTGCCATCAGGTGCCAGTGATGGGCCACCAGGTGCCAGTAATGGAGTGCGCCATCAGGTGCCGGTGCGATGTGGCGCCATCAGGTGCCAGTGATGGCGCCATCAGGTTGTGCGATGGGCACCATCAGGTGCCAGTAATGGAGGTGCCATCAGGTGCCAGTGATGGGCGCTACCAGGTGCCAGTGATGTGGGTGCCATCAGGTGCTGGTGATGGGGTGCCATCAGGTGCCAGTGCGATGGGTGCCATCAGGTGCCAGTGATGGGTGCCATCAGGTGCCAGTGATGGGGTGCCATCAGGTGCCAGTGATGGGGCACTACCAGGTGCCAGTAATGGAGGTGCCATCAGGTGCCAGTGATGGGGTGCTATCAGGTGCCAGTGATGAAGCCATCAGGTGCCAGTGATGGGGCACCATCAGGTGCCAGGTAATGGAGGTGCCATCAGGTGCCGTGCGATGGGGTGCCATCAGTGCTGGTGCGGATGGGGCGGCGCCATCAGGGTACAGTGATGGGGCGCCATCATAGGCATGCAGTGATGGCAACCACCAGGTGCCAGTAATGGAGGGTGCCATCAGGTGCCAGTGATGGGGTGCCATCAGGTGCCAGTAATGGAGGTGCCATCAGGTGATTGTGCACGGAGGTGCCATCAGGTGCATTGGTGCGATGGGTGCCATCAGGTGCCAGTGATGGGCACCATCAGGCCAGTAATGAGGTGCCATCAGGTGCCAGTGATGGGCAGCCATCAGGTGCCAGTGATGGGGTGCCATCAGGTGCTGCGATGGGTGCCATCAGGTGCCAGTGATGGGGCACCATCAGGTGCCAGGCAATGGAGGTGCCACAGGTGCTGTGATGGGGTGCGCTACCAGGGTGCCAGGTGATGGGGTGCCATCAGGTGCCGCGGATGGGCACCATCAGGCGCCAGTGATGGGGCACACCAGGCGCCAGCACGGAGGCGCCATCAGGCGCCGGTGCGACGGGAGGGGCAACCATCAGGTTGTGCGTGATGGGCACCACTGTGGTGCCAAGTAATGGAGGTACCATCAGGTGCCGCGATGTGTCATCAGGTGCCAGGTAATGGAGGTGCCATCGTTGCGCGATGGGGTGCCATCAGGTGACAGATGGGTGCCATCAGGTGACTGGGTGCGATGGGGCGCTACCAGGTGCCAGTAATGGAGGTGCCATCAGGTGCCAGTGTGCGATGGGGTGCCACCAGGTGACAGTGATGGGGTGCCATCAGGTGCCAGTGTAATGGAGGTGCCATCAGGTGCCAGTGATGGGGTGCCATCAGGTGACAGTGATGGGGTGCCATCAGGTGAGTGATGGGGTGCCATCAGTGCCAGTAATGGAGGTGCCACTGCGCCAGTGATGGGGTGCCACATCAGGTGCCAGTAATGGAGGTGCCATCAGGTGCCAGTGATGGGCACTTCACTGTGCGCCAGTAATGGAGGTGCCACTGCGCCAGCGATGGGGTGCCATCAGGCTGTGCGGATGGGGTGCCATCAGGTGCCAGTAATGGAGGTGCCATCAGGTGCCAGTGATGGGTGCCATCAGGTGCTGGTGCAATGGAGCTCATCAGGTGCCAGCGATGGGTACCATCAGGTGCCAGTAATGGAGGTGCTATCAGGTGCTGAAGTGATGGGGTGCCATCAGGTGCCAGTGATGGGGCGCTACTGTGGGTGCCAGTGGATGGAGGTGCCATCAGGTGCCAGTGATGGGTGCCATCAGGTGACAGTGATGGGGGTACCATCAGGTGCCAGTAATGAGTACATCAGGTGCCAGTGATGGGGCGCCATCAGCCAGTAACGGAGGTGCCATCAGGTGCCAGTGATGGGGTGCCATCAGGTAGCCAGTAATGGAGTGTTATCAGGTGCCGCGCGATGGGGTGCCATCAGGTGCCAGTAATGGAGGTACCCATCAGGTGCCAGTAATGGAGGGTACCATCAGGTGACAGTGATGGGGTACCATCAGTGCCAAAGTGATGGGGTGCCATCAGGTGCCAGTAATGGAGGTACTCCATCAGGTGCCAGTGATGGGGCACCATCAGGCCAGTAATGGAGGTGCCATCGCGCCAGCGATGGGTGCCATCAGTGCCAGTGATGGCGCCACTGGTGGTGCCAGTGCGGATGATAAAATATCAGGTGCCAGTGATGGGTGCCATCAGGTGACAGTGATGGGCACCATCAGGTGCCAGTAATGGAGGTGCCATCAGGTGCCAGTGATGCAAGTGCCATCAGGCGCCAGTAATGGAGGTGCCATCAGGTGCCAGTGATGGGGTGCCATCAGGTGCCAGTGCAATGGAGGTGCCATCAGGCGCCAGTGATGGGGTGCCATCAGGTGCCAGTAATGGAGGTACCATCAGGTGCCAGTAATGGAGGTACCATCAGGTGACAGTGATGGGTGCCATCAGGTGCCAGTGATGGGGTGCTATCAGGTGCCAGTGGATGGAGGTGCCATCAGGTGCCAGTGATGGGTGCCATCAGGTGCCAGTGATGGGGTGCCATCAGGTGCCAGTAATGGAGGTGCCATCAGGTGCCAGTGGGATGGGTGCCATCAGGTGCCAGTGATGGGGCATCAGGGTGCCAGGTAATGGAGGTGCTGACAGGTGCCAGGATGGGGTGCCATCAGGTGCCAGTGATGGGGTACCATCAGGTGCCAGTAATGGAGGTACCATCAGGTGCCAGTGATGGGGTGCCATCAGACAGTGATGGGGTGCCATCAGGTGCCAGTGATGGGGCACCACTGTGGCAGCCAGTAATGGAGGCACCATCAGGTGCCAGTAATGGAGGTGCCATCAGGTGCCAGTGATGGGTGCCATCAGGTGCCAGTGATGGGGTGCCATCAGGTGCCAGGATGGGGTACCACTGGTGCCACAGTAATGGAGGGTGCCATCGGGTGCCAGTGATGGGGTACCATCAGGTGCCAGTACTGAGGTACTCCATCAGGTGCCAGTGATGGGTGCCATCAGGTGCCAGTGGATGGGTGCGCCACTGTGGCGCTAAAAGTGATGGGGTAACCATCAGGTGCCAGTAATGGATGCGTACCATCAGGTGCCAGCAATGGATGCGCCATCAGTGCCAGTGATGCAGCCATCAGGTGACAGTGATGGGGCGCCATCAGGCGCTGTGCGATGGGGTGCCATCAGGTGCCAGTGATGGGTGCCACCAGGCGCCAGGATGGGGCACCATCAGGCGCCAGGCAATGGAGTGCGCTTACCCAGGCGCCGCGATGGCACCACCAGGTGCCAGCAATGGAGGTACCATCAGGCGCCGTGTGCGATGTGCGCCACTGTGGTGACAGTGATGGGGTGCCATCAGGTGCCAGTGATGGGTACCATCAGGTGCCAGTAATGGAGGGTACCATCAGGTGCCAGTAATGGAGGTGCCATCAGGTGCCAGTGATAGTGCCATCAGGTGCCAGTGATGGGGTACCATCAGGTGCCAGTAATGGAGGTACCATCAGGTGCCAGTAACGGAGGTGCCACTGTGTTGCGATGGGGTGCCACTGTGGCAGACAGTGATGGGTGCCATCAGGTGCCAGTGATGGGCGCCATCAGGTGCCAGCGATGCGCCATCAGGTGCCAGCGAAGTACCATCAGGTGCCAGTAATGGAGGTACCATCAGGTGTCAGGCACGGAGGGTGCCATCAGGCGCCAGCAGATGGGGCAGCCATCGCGATTGGTGCGATGCGCCATCAGGTGCCAGTGATGCAGCTACCAGGTGCCAGTAATGGAGGTACCATCAGGTGCCAGTGATGGGGTACCATCAGGTGCCAGTAATGGAGGTGCCATTGTGTGCCAGTGATGGGTGCCATCAGGTGCCAGTGATGGGGCACCACTGTGGTGCCAGTAATGGAGGTGCCATCAGGTGCCAGTGATGGGTGCCATCAGGTGCCAGTGATGGGTACCATCAGGTGCCAGTAATGGAGGTGCCATCAGGTGCCAGTGATGGGTGCCATCAGGTGCCAGCATGGGGTACCATCAGGTGCCAGTACGGAGGTGCCATCAGGTGCCAGTGATGGGTGCCATCGGGTGACAGTGATGGGGCGCCACATCAGGTGCCAGCGATGGGGTGCCATCAGGTGCCAGCATGGGTGCCAACAGGTGCCAGTGATGGCGCCATCAGGCCAGTGATGGGGTGCCACCAGGCGCCAGTGATGGGTACCATCAGGTGCCAGTAATGGAGCTGACGCTGTGCGATGGGTGCCACAGTGACAGTGATGGGGTGCTACCAGGTGCCAGTGATGGGGTGCCATCAGGTGCCAGTAATGGAGGTACCAGGTGCCAGTGATGGAGGTGCCATCAGGTGCCAGTGATGGGGTGCCATCAGGTGACAGTGATGTAAGGTGCCACTGTGGTGCCAGTGATGGGTGCCATCAGGTGCCAGTGATGGGGTGCCATCAGGTGCGATGGGGTGCCACTGTGGTGCCGGGGCAATGGAGTGCGTACCATCAGGTGCCAGTGATGGAGGTGCCATCAGGTGCCAGTGATGGGGTACCATCAGGTGCCAGTGATGGGGTGCCATCAGGTGACAGGATGGAGGTGCCATCAGGTGCTGTGCGGATGGGGCCATCAGGTGACGGTGCGATGGGGTGCCATCAGGTGCCAGTGATGGCGCCATCAGGCGCCAGTGATGGGCAGCATCAGGTGCCAGTGATGGGGTGCGCCATCGTGTTGTGCGATGGGGTACCATCAGGTGCTGCGATGGGTACCATCGCCAGTGATGGGGTACCATCAGGTGCCAGTAATGGAGGTGCCATCAGGTGCTGGTGATGGGGTACCATCAGGTGCCAGGTAATGGAGGGTAACATCAGGTGCCAGTGATGGGGTACCATCAGGTTGGTGATGGGCGCTATCAGGTGCCAGTGATGGGGTGCCATCAGGTGCCAGTGATGGGGTGCCATCAGGTGCCAGTGATGGGCACCATCAGGTGCCAGTAATGGAGGTGCCATCAGGTGCCAGTGATGGGGTACCATCAGGTGCCAGCAATGGAGGCAACCATCAGGTGCCAGTGATGGGCACCATCAGGTGCCAGTGATGGGCACTTTCACTCAGGCCGCAATGGATGCGCCCATCAGGCGCCAGTGATGGGCGCCATCAGGTGCCAGTGATGGGGTACATCAGGTGACAGGATGGGGTGCTATCAGGTGCCAGTGATGGGTGCCATCAGGTGCCAGTAATGGAGGTACCATCGCGCCAGTGATGGGTGTACATCAGGTGCCAGTGATGGGTGCCATCAGGTGCGCAATGCAGGTACCATCAGGTGCCAGTGATGGAGTGTTTTCATCAGGTGCCAGTAATGGAGGTAGCCATCAGGTGCCAGTGATGGGGTGCCATCAGACAGTGATGGGGTGCCATCAGGTGCCAGTGGATGGAGGTGCCATCAGGTGCCAGTAATGGAGGAAAGCCATCAGGTGCCAGTGATGGGGTGCCATCAGGTGCCAGTGATGGGGTGCCATCAGGTGCCAGTGATGGGGTGCCACCAGGCGTCAGTAATGGAGGCCATCAGGTTGTGCGATTTATGCGCCACTGCGCCAGTGATGGGGTGCCATCAGGTGCCAGTGATGGCGCCATCAGGTGCCAGTAATGGAGGTGCCATCAGGTGCCGCAATGGAGGCCATCAGGTGATTGCGTGATGGGTGCCATCAGGCATTGCGTGATGGGGTGCCATCAGGTGCCAGTAATGAGGCTATCAGGTGCCAGGCATGGGTGCCATCAGGTGCCAGCGTGATGGGTGCCATCAGGTGCCAGTGATGGGCGCCATCAGGTGCCAGTAATGGAGGTGCCATCAGGTGCCAGTGATGTGCGCCATCAGGCCAGTAATGGAGGTGCCATCAGGTGCCAGTGATGGGGTGCCATCAGGTGCCAGGCGTGATGGGGTGCCATCAGGTGCCAGTAATGGGGTGCCATCAGGTGACAGTGATGGGGTGCCATCAGGTGCGCCAGTGATGCGCCATCAGGTGCCAGGATGGGTGCCATCAGGCGCTGAAAGTGGATGGGCTGAATCAGGCCAGTGATGGGCGCCATCAGGTGCCAGTGATGGGGTGCCACCAGGTGTCAGGTGCAATGAGTGTGCCATCAGGTGCCAGTGATGGGGTGCCATCAGGTGCCAGTGATGGGGTGCCATCAGGTGACAGTGATGGGTGCCATCAGGTGACATTGCGATGGGGTGCCATCAGGTGCTGGGGTAATGGAGGTGCCATCAGGTGCCAGTGATGTGGGTGCCATCAGGTGACAGTGATGGGGGTACACTGTGTTGGGGTAACGGAGGTGCCATCAGGTGCGCCAGTGATGGGGTGTCAGGTGCCGCGATGGGTGCCATCAGGCGCTGCGATGTAAGCTTTATCAGGTGCCAGGGGTAATGAGGTGCCATCAGGTTGCGCGATGGGTGCCATCAGGTGCCAGTATCGGCGGCGCCACATCAGGCGCTGCGATGGGCGCCATCAGGTGCAGTGATGGGTGCCACCAGGTGCCAGTAATGAGGTGCCATCAGGTGCCAGTGATGTAGTGCCATCAGGTGACAGTGATGGAGGTGCCACAGTTGTGCGATGAGTGCGCCATCAGGTGACAGTGATGGGGTGCCATCAGGTGCCAGTGATGGGGTGCCATCAGGCGCTGTGCGATGGGTGCCATCAGGTGCCAGTGATGGGGTGCCATCAGGTGCCAGTAATGGAGGTGCTATCAGGTGCCAGTGATGCGCCATCAGGTGCCAGTGATGGGGTGCCATCAGGTGCTGCACGGAGGTGCTTAATGCGCCAGTGATGGGGTGCCATCAGGTGCCAGTGATGGGGTGCCAATCAGGTGCCAGCATGGGTGCCATCAGGTGCCAGTAATGGAGCATCAGGTGCCAGTGATGCGCCATCAGGTGCCAGTGATGTTAACAGGTGCCAGTGATGGGGTGCCACCAGGTGCCCAGTAACGGAGGTAAACAGGTGCCAGCATGGGCGCCACCGCCGCGGATGGGGTGCCATCAGTGCCAGTGATAAGTGCCATCAGGTGCCAGTAATGGAGGTGCTTACCAGGCGCGATGAAGCTATCAGGTTGTGTGCAGCAGGCACCATCAGGTGACAGTGATGGAGGTGCCATCAGGTGCCAGTGATGGGGTACCATCAGGTGCCAGTGATGGGTGCCATCAGGTGCCAGTAATGGAGGGTGCGCCATCAGGTGCCAGTGATGGGGTGCCATCAGGTGCCAGCGATGGGTGCCATCAGGTGCCAGTAATGGAGTGCGCCATCAGGCGCCAGTGATGGGGTGCCATCAGGTGCCAGTAATGGAGGTACCATCAGGTGACAGTGATGGAGGTACCCATCAGGTGCCAGTGATGGGGCGCCATCAGGTGCCAGCGATGGGTGCCATCAGGTGCCAGTAATGGAGGGCAACGATCAGGTGCCTGGTGCGGATGGGCGCCATCAGGTGCCAGTGATGGGTGCCACCAGGCGCCGCGATGGGTGCGCCATCAGTGCCAGTAATGGAGGTGCCATCAGGTGCCAAAGATGGGTTACCAGGTGCCAGTAATGGAGGTACCATCAGGCATTGCGATGGATAAAAGCATCAGGTGCCGCATAGCACCACCAGGCGCTGTTACGTGGGTGCCATCAGGTGCCAGGGCAATGGAGGTGCCATCAGGCGCCAGTGATAAAAGCATCGGTGCCGCATGGGTGCCATCAGGCGCCGTGTAATGGAGGTGCCATCAGGTGCCAGTGATGCGCCATCAGGTGCCAGTAATGGAGGTACCCATCAGGTGACAGTGATGGAGGGGCACTTTACCGGTGCCAGTGATGGGGTGCCACCAGGTGCCAGTGATGGGCAGCCACTGCGCCAGCAGCCCATCAGGTTGTGCGATGAAATACCAGGCGCCGCATGGCGCCACCAGGTGCTGCATGGGTGCCATCAGGTGCCAGTAATGGAGGTGTTAATGCTGCGATGGGGTGCCACCAGGTGCCAGTAATGGAGGCACATCAGGTGCTGGGTGATGGGGTGCCATCAGGCGCCAGTGATGGGGTGCTATCAGGTGCCAGCATGTGTTACCAGGTGCCAGTAATGAGGCAAATTAATTTGCGGGGTGCCATCGCTGGTGCGATGGGGCACCACAGCTGCGATGTAAGCTATCAGGTGCCAGCGATGGGTACATCAGGTGCCAGTGATGTGCGCCATCAGGTGCCAGGTGCAATGGAGGTGCTATCAGGTGCCAGTGATGGGGTGCCATCAGGCGCTGTGCACGGAGGTGCCATCAGGTGATGGGTGATGGGTGCCATCAGGTGCCAGTGATGGGGTGCCATCAGGTGCCAGTAATGGAGGGTGCCATCAGGTGCCAGTGATGGGTGCCATCAGGTGCCAGTAACGGAGGTGCCATCAGGTGATGTTACGTAGCGCCACCAGGTGCCAGCACGGAGTGCGCCATGCGCTGTGCGATGGGGTGCCATCAGGTGCCAGTAATGGCACCATCAGGCGCTGCGATGGGGTGCCATCAGGTGCCAGGTAATGGAGGGTGCCATCAGGTGCTGAAAGCGATGCGCTATCAGGTGCCAGTGATGGGGTGCCATCAGGTGCCAGTGATGTGTCGGTCAGGTGCCAGTAATGGAGGTGCCATCAGGTGCCAAAGTGATGTGTTACCAGGCAGTGATGGGGTGCCATCAGGTGCCAGTGATGGGTACCATCAGGTGCCAGTAATGGAGGTGCCATCAGGTGCCGATGGGGTGCCATCAGGACAGTAATGGAGGTGCCATCAGGTGCCAGTGATAAAAGCATCAGGTGACAGTGATGGGTGCCATCAGGTGCCAGTGATGGGGCACCACTCAGGTGCTGCGCACGGAGGTGCCATCAGGTGCCAGCCATCAGGTGACAGTGATGGGTGCTGACTGTGTTGTGTGATGGGCACCACTATGCCAGTGATGGGTGCTGACAGGTGACAGTGATGGGGTGCCATCAGTGCCAGTGATGGGTGCTGAACAGGTGCCAGTGATGGGTGCCATCAGGTGATTGTGCAAGTGATGGGGTTACCTGAAAGCAGTAATGGAGGTGCCATCAGGTGCCGTGAGGCACTATCAGGTGCCAGTAATGGAGGTGCCATCAGGTGCTGGTGATGGGTGCTAATAGTGACAGTGATGGCACCATCAGGTGCCAGGTAATGGAGGTGCATCAGGCGCCAGTGATGGGTGCCATCAGTGAGACAGTGATGGGGCACTCATCAGGTGATGTGCGATGGGTGCCAGGTGCCAGTGGGGGTACCAGGTGCCAGTGATGGGTGCCATCAGGTGCCAGTGATGCTGACTGCATTGCGCGGATGTGGGGTGCCATCAGGTGACAGTGATGGGGGTGCCATCAGGTGCCAGTGATGGGTGCCACCAGGTGCCAGTAATGGAGGCACCATCAGGTGCCAGTGATGGCAGCCATCAGGTGCCAGCGTGATGGAGGTGCCACCAGGCATGGGTGCCACTGTGCCAGTGATGGGTGCCATCAGGTGCCAGTGATGGGGTGCCATCAGGTGCCAGGGTAATGGAGGTGCCATCAGGTGCCAGCATGGGTGCCATCAGGTGACAGCATGTGCCATCAGGTGCCAGCGATGGGGTGCCACTCAGGTGCCAGGTAATGGAGGTGCCATCAGGTGACAGTGATGGGGTGCCATCAGGTGGCCAGTAATGGAGGTGCCATCAGGTGCCAGTGATGGAGGGTGCCATCAGGTGCCAGTGATGGGGCGCTTGTCAGGTGATTGCGGATGGGTGCCACATCAGGTGCCAGTGATGGGCGCCATCAGGTGCCAGGCCAATTTGATAAGTACCATCAGGCGCCAGTGATGATGTTAACAGGTGCCAGCATGGGGTGCCGAACAGTGCCGCGATGTGCCGCAATGGAGGTGCTTAACAGCCAGTGATGGGTGCCACCAGGTGACGGTGCGATGGGGTGCCATCAGGTGCCGCATGCCACTGTGCGCCAGTGATGGGTGCCATCGGTGCCGTGATGGGGTGCCACGCTGCGATGGGTGCCATCAGGTGCCAGTGATGGGGCCTGTGCGATAGTGATAGTGCCATCAGGTGCCAAGTGATGGGTGCCATCAGGCGCCAGTGATGGGGTACCACTGTGGCGCTGCAATGGAGGTGCCATCAGGTGCCAGTGATTAGCCATCAGGTGACGCAGTGATGTGGGGTGCTGAACAGGCGCCAGTGATGGGTGCCACCAGGTGCCAGGCACGGAGGTGCCATCAGGTGCCAGCGCATGGGTGCCATCAGGTGCCAGTAATGAGGCACTGTGTTGTTATTGCGCCATCAGGTGCCAGTAATGGAGGTGCCATCAGGCGATGGTGATGTGCGCCACCAGGTGCCAGTAATGGAGGTGCCATCAGGTGCCAGTGATGGGGTGCCATCAGGTGCCAGCGGAGGTACCCATCAGGTGCCAGCATGGGTGCCATCAGGTGCCAGCACGGAGGTGTTTCATCAGGTTGTGCGTGATGGGTGCCATCAGTGCCAGCGGATGGAGTGTGCCATCAGGTGACGGCGGACGGTTACCGTGCGCCAGCAAATGAGTACCATCAGGTGCCGTTACGTCACCAGGTTAATGGAGGTGCCATCAGGTGCCAGTGATGGGGTGCCATCAGGTGCCAGTGCGATGGGCAGCCATCAGGCGATTGCGATGGGGCACCAACAGGTGCCAGCACGGAGGTGCCATCAGGTGCCGCGCAGCCATCAGGCGCCGTGCAACGATACCGACCAGGTGCCGAAGTGATGGCGCCATCAGGTGATGGAGTGATGGCGCCACCAGGTGACGTTGACGGGGTGCCACCGTGTTGCGCGATGGGTGCCATCAGGTGCCAGTAATGGAGTGTTCTAACGGTGTGCCGCGATGGGTTACCTGTGCCAGTGATGGGGTGCCATCAGGTGCCAGTGATGTAGCACCAGGTGCCAGTAATGGAGGCCATCAGGTGCCAGTGATGGGGTGCCATCAGGTGACAGTGATGGGGTGCCAGTGCCAGTGATGGGGTGCCATCAGGTGCTGTGCGATGGGGCGCTATCAGGTGCCAGCATAGTACGCATCGTGGTGACAGCGGATGCAAAGCATCAGGTGATTGTGCGATGGAGTGTTTACTGTTGCGATGGGGTGCCATCAGGCGCCAGTATGCCACTGTGCGCCAGTGGCGGGTGCCACTGTGTTTGTTATGGGCACCATCAGGGGTGCATTTTGCTTGATGGGGCGCCATCAGGTGCCAGTGATGGGGTGCCATCAGGTGCCAGTGATGGGTGCCATCAGGTGCCAGTGATGTGCGCCACCAGGTGCCAGTGATGGGGTACATCAGGTGCCTGCGATGGGTGCCATCAGGCATTGCGTGATGGAGTGCGTGCCATCAGGTGCCAGCGATGCCACCAGGTGACAGTGATGGGTGCCATCAGGTGCTGCAATGGGATGTTTACTGTGCGCCAGTAATGGAGGTGCCATCAGGTGCCGTGTGCAATGGAGTGCGCTATCAGGTGACAGTGATGGCAAACAGTGACAGTGATGGATGCTTACTGTGCGCCAGTGATGGGTGCCATCAGGCATTGGCGTGATGGGTGCCATCAGGTGCCGCAATGGAGGTGCCATCAGTGCCAGTAAATGGAGGTGCTAATTGTGCCAGTAATGGAGGGTGCCATCAGTGATGCGATGCAGCCATCAGGCGCCAGTAATGAGGTGCCATCAGGTGCCAGTAACGGAGTGTTTACCAGGCGCCAGTGATGGAGTGGGGTGCCATCAGGTGCCGTGCGATGGGGTGCCATCAGGTGACAGGCGGGATGGGGTGCCACCAGGTGCCAGTAATGGAGCATCGAGCCAGTGATGGGGCAAATTATCGGGTGACAGTGATGGGGTGCCATCAGGTGATGACAGTGATGGAGGTGCCACTGGGTGACAGTGATGGGGGTGCCATCAGGCGACAGTGATGGGTGCCATCAGGTGCCAGGGGTAATGGAGGTGCCATCAGGCGCTGTGCGATGTAGCCATCAGGTGCCAGGTGATGGGGTACTATCAGGTATTGCTGCGATGGTGCTATCAGGTGACAGTGATGGAGGCATCAGGTGACAGCGGATGGGGTGCTATCAGGTGCCAGTGATGGGGCACCATCAGGTGACAGTGATGGGGTGCCAATTGCAAGTATCGGTGATGGATGTTTAATCAGGCGACAGTGATGGGTGCCATCAGGTGCATTGCGTGATGGGGGGTGCCATCAGGTGCCAAAATGGAGGTGCCATCAGGTGACAGTGATGGGGTTATCAGGTGCCAGTGATGTGGGTACCATCAGGTGACAGTGATGGGGTGCCATCAGGTGACAGTGATGGAGGTGCCATCAGGTGACAGTGATGGGGTGCCATCAGGCAGTGATGGGGTGCCATCAGGTGCCAGTAATGGAGGTGCCATCAGGTGCCAGTGATGTTACTGAAAGTCAGTGATGTTACTGCGCCAGTGATGGGGGTGCTATCAGGTGCCAGGGATGGGTGCCATCAGGTGCCAGTGATGGGGTACCATCAGGTGACAGGATGGGTGCCATCAGGTGACAGTGATGGAGTAAGTTTCATCAGGTGCCAGTGATGGGGTGCCACTGCTGCGCGGATGGGGTGCCATCAGGTACAGTGATGGGGTACCATCAGGTGCCGGTGATGGGGTGCCATCAGGTGCCAGTGATGGGGTACTATCAGGTGATGCGATGGGTGCCACTGTGCGCCAGTGCGATGGGGTTACCAGGTGCCAGTAATGGAGGCACCATCAGGTGCTGTGGGTAATGGAGTGCCATCAGGCGCCGGTGCGATGTTACTGTGTGCTGTGCGATGGGTGCCATCAGGTGCCAGGCATGGGTGCCATCAGGTACAGCATGGGGCACCATCAGGTGATTGGTGCGATGGGGTGCCATCAGGTGACAAAGTGATGGAGGTGCCATCAGGTGCCAGTGATGGGTGCCATCAGGCACAGTGATGGGGTGCCATCAGGTGCCAGTGTAATGGATGCGCTATCAGGTGCCAGTGATGGGTACCATCAGGTGACAGTGATGAGGTGCCATCAGGCGCCGTGATGGCGCCACCAGGCAGCCAGTAATGGATGTTTAACAGGTGCCAGCATGGGCACCATCAGGTGACAGTGATGGAGTGTGCCATCAGGCGCCAGTGATGGGGTGCCATCAGGTGACAGTGATGGCGCCATCAGGTGCCAGTACGGAGGTGCCATCAGGTGCCAGTGATGGGGTGCCATCAGGTGCCGGTGTGATGGGTGCCATCAGGTGCCAGGGATGGAGGTGCCATCAGGTGCCAGTGATGGGTGCTGAATGGGTGACAGTGGATGGGGTACCATCAGGTGACAGTGATGGGTACCATCAGGTGCCAGTGATGGGGTGCCATCAGGTGACAGTGATGGGGTACATCAGGTGACAGGATGGGGTACCATCAGGCATATGATGGGGGTACCATCAGGTGACAGTGATGGATGCGCTATCAGGTGCCAGTGATGGGGTGTACATCAGGGTGATTACAGTGATGGGGCGCCATCAGGTACAGTGATGGGTGCCATCAGGTGCCAGTGATGGGTGCCATCAGGTGCCAGTGATGGGGTGCCATCAGGGTGCCAGTGATGGGGTGCCATCAGCTGATAGGTGATGGGGTGCCATCAGGTGCCAGTGATGGGTGCCATCAGGTGACAGTGATGGGGTGCCATCAGGTGCCAGTGATGGGGTGCCATCAGGTGACAGTGATGGGGTGCCATCAGGTGCCAAAGATGGGGTGCCATCAGGTGCCAGTGATGGGTGCCATCAGGTGCCAGTGATGTGGGCGCCATCAGCTGATAGGCATTGTGGTGCCATCAGGTGCCAGTGATGGGGTGCCGACAGGTGCTGCGATGGGTGCCATCAGGCGCCAGTGATGGGGTGCCATCAGGTGCCAGTGATGGGGTACATCAGGTGGATAGCATTACAGGCGCCATCAGGCGCCAGTGATAAAGCGCCACCAGGTGCCAGCAATGGAGGTGCCATCAGGTGCCAGTGATGGGTGCCATCAGGTGACAGTGATGGGCGCCATCAGGTGCCAGGTAATGGAGTGCCATCAGGCGCTGTGCATGTGCGCCGCCATCAGGTGACAGTGATGGGGGTGCCACCAGGTGCTGCACGGGAGGTGCCATCAGGTGCCAGTGATGTGGGTACCATCAGGTGACAGTGATGAGTGTTAATTGTGCTGTGCGATGGGGTGCCACAGGTGCCAGTGATGGGTTACATCAGGTGACATGTTTTCACTGTGCGACAGTGATGTGGGTACACAGCCAGTGTGATGGCGTGCCATCAGGTGATGGCGATGGAGGTGCCATCAGGTGATTGGTGCGGATGGAGGTGCTTATCAGGTGCATTGGGTGCGATGGGGTGCCATCAGGTGCCAGTGATGGGTGCCATCAGGCATGGTGATGGGGTGCCATCACAGTGATGGGTGCCATCAGGCATGTGATGGGGTGCCATCAGTGCCAGTGATGGCGTGCCATCAGGTGATAGTAATATAGGTGCCATCAGGTGACAGTGATGGGTGACAGTGACAGTGATGGAGGTGCCACTGGGTGCCACTGTCTGATGGCGGTGCAGCAGCAAGAGACTGACAGCTGACTGTTTCCTATTCAACTTTGTGTCATACACTTCCCAGTTGTGGCCACAAAGTCTTGACGTGGCGGATAATAACGTTTATCTCAAAGTTCCCTCAGAGGCCGTCACCAGCCGTGTGTCTCTCTGGCCGTCACCAGCCGTGTGTCTCTCTGGCCGTCACCAGCCGTGTGTCTCTCTGGCCGTCACCAGCCGTGTGTCAGGTCTGGCCGTCACCAGCTGGCCATTTCATAGAGCACCCCCTCAAGTGGCCATGTCCTGAATCATTCCCACTGGCCATGTCATGGA
>NW_024728688.1:112500-120000 GCF_018991925.1 Homarus americanus | reverse complement strand
GCATGGTAGATGGTCAGGCGTGGCAGGCATGGTAGATGGTCAGGCGTGGCAGGCATGGTAGATGGTCAAGCGGCAGGCATGGTAGATGGTCAGGCGTGGCAGGCAGGTAGATGGTCAGGCGGCAAGCATGGTAGATGGTCAGGCGGCAGGCATGGTAGATGGTCAGGCGTGGCAAGCTGGTAGATGGTCAAGCGTGGCAGGCATGGTAGATGGTCAGGCGTGGCAAGCATGGTAGATGGTCAGGCAAGCATGGTAGATGGTCGGGCGTGGCAGGCATGGTAGATGGTCAGGCGTGGCAGGCATGGTAGATGGTCAAGCGTGGCAGGCATGGTAGATGGTCAGGCGGCAGGCATGGTAGATGGTCAGGCGTGGCAGGCATGGTAGATGGTCAGGCGTGGCAGGCATGGTAGATGGTCAGGCGTGGCAAGCATGGTAGATGGTCAGGCGTGGCAGGCATGGTAGATGGTCAGGCGTGGCAGGCATGGTAGATGGTCAGGTGGCAGGCGGTAGATGGTCAGGCGTGGCAGGCATGGTAGATGGTCAGGCGTGGCAGGCATGGTAGATGGTCAGGCGTGGCAGGCATGGTAGATGGTCAACGCGGCAGGCATGGTAGATGGTCAGGCGTGGCAGGCATGGTAGATGGTCAGGCGTGGCAGGCATGGTAGATGGTCAGGCGTGGCAGGCATGGTAGATGGTCAGGCGGCAGGCATGGTAGATGGTCAGGCGTGGCAAGCATGGTAGATGGTCAGGCGGCAGGCATGGTAGATGGTCAGGCGTGGCAGGCATGGTAGATGGTCAGGCGTGGCAGGCATGGTAGATAGTCAGGCGTGGCAGGCATGGTAGATGGTCAGGCGTGGTGCTATGGTAGATGGTCAGGCGTGGCAGGCATGGTAGATGGTCAGGCGTGGCAGACATGGTAGATGGTCAGGCGTGGCAGGCATGGTAGATGGTCAGGCGTGGCAGACATGTGATACAGGAAATATCGAATCTCCTGTCCTGACCGACGGTGTTGCCTGTTAACTGTGTGGGTGTTGCCACGAATGGCCTTGGAATATGGCTGTCTCTCTCTCATTATTCATTATTATTACCAGTTGTTTCTGTCTATTAAGCTATTTTTCCTTCTCATCGCTCTTCTCAATTCTCTCTTTGTTGCTCTACTCCCCTTCTTTCTCTCCCCCTCCCTCTGTCCCATTTCATCTACGTTCTCATAATTACCTTTCACACACACACACAGTCCTTTTATCAGTTGACTTCTTTTCCCATTTTCTCTCATTTATTACTGTTGTTACCTCACCCTTCGCCCTCTCTCTTTCCTCCCTCTTCTTTCCAACTCTGCTTCTTCCTCATCCTCCTCTGCCTCCCTCTCTTTCATTCATTATTGTTTGTGTTGTACCTCTCTTTTCCTCCTCCTCTATTCTCTTTTCCTCCCCCCTCTTCCGCCTCTTCCCCTTCCTCCTCCTCCTCCCTCTTGATAACACGACATCAACCGTTGCTGCGGACTTTTCCTGTAGCGTTGTAATTGCTGGTGCTCCTGATCACTGCTTCAATAGTACCAGCGCTCCACTGATTCCCTCAGCTGTCCGTCCACTGGTGGGCCCTCCTGACACTCATCTGGGGTGGCATTCATCTGGGGTGGCATTCATCTGGGGTGCATTCATCTGGGGGCACTCATCAGGGGTGGCATATCTGGGGGTGACTCTCATCAGGGGTGGCACTCATCAGGGGTGGCATTCATCAGGGTGGCACTCATCAGGTGGCACTCATCTGGGGGCACTCATCAGGGGTGGCACTCATCAGGGGTGGCACTCATCTAGAGTGGCACTCATCAGGGGTGGCACTCATCAGAGGGTGGCACTCATCTAGGGTGGCACTCATCAGGGTGTATTCTGGGGGGCACTCATCAGGTGGCACTCATCAGGGGTGGCACTCATCTAGGTTGGCTCATCAGGGTGGCACTCATCTGGGGGCACCTCATCAGGGGTAGCACTCATCAGGGGTGGCACTCGTCTGGGGTGGCACTCATCAGGGGTGGCACTCATCTGGGGAGCACTCATCAGGGGTGGCACTCATCAGAGGGGTGACACTCGTCTGGGGTGGCACTCATCAGGGGTGGCACTCATCAGGGGGTGGCACTCATCTAGGTGGCACTCATCTGGAGGTTAATATATGGATTGGGTTAGGCTAGGTTACATTACGTTAACTTAGCTTAGGTTACGTTCAGTTAGATTAAGTTAGTTTAGGTTAGGTTAGGTTCAGGTAATGGGTGAGATAAAGGTAATTAAAAACATTCCCTTTTGACCTCATTACACATCTTCTCTATTCTAAGTTATGTGTCTTACTTGTTTCAACGGCGAGAAGGAGACAGAGACAGACAAACAGGGAGACGGACAAACGGAGACACGGAAACAGACAACTAAACAGAAAGAGACAGACAAACAGGGAGACGGACAAACAGGGAGACGGACAAACAGGGAGACAGACAAACGGAGACACGGAAACAGACAACTAAACAGAAAGAGCCAGACAAACAGGGAGACGGACAAACAGGGAGACGGACAAACGGAGACAGACAAACAGGGAGACAGACAAACAGGGACCGAAAGATATAGAGACAGACAGAAGAAGACGACGAGAATTAGAGGTAAATAACAAAGACGAGATGACACAAATATAATGACTAACGAACAGAGAGAGAGAGAGAGAGAGAGAGAGAGAGAGAGAGAGTACATCCATCTCTCTAAGAAATAAACAATAAATCAAGATAAAACCATTACTTCCCTTGTTTATTGTTTTCCAATACATAAACAAACAAACAAGGAAGCCGCAACATTACAGTAATTGTCTCAAGAGTGATACAGGAGGTAGTTTATGTGTCACTGTAACTGGGTTTGTTTTTGTCCTTAAATACGGTTTATGAGGCTTAGGTTAGGTTTAGCTGTGTTAGGGTAGGTTAGGTTAGGTTTAGCTGTGTTAGGGTAGGTTAGGTTAGGTTTAGCTGTGTTAGGAGTAGGTTAGGTTTAGCTGTGTTAGGGTAGGTTAGGTTAGGTTTAGTTTTGGTGAGGTTAGGTGAGACATAGAAAATATAAAATAAAGACAGCGAAACATGGAGAGAAAGAGAGACAAAAGATAGATAGAAAGATAAAGATAAAAATAGAATTAGGAGGAGAGGGAGAGAACACACACACACACACACACACACACACACACACACACACACACACACACACACACACACACACACACACCGCCAATTATGTGTCAGGTGGCAGGTCCCTGGTCGTCTCACCTGTCACATCACCTGCTAATGACCAGCACTCACCTGTCCTGACTGTCTGCTATCTCCTGCCTCCTGTGTGTAAGGGTGAGGTTAGGTTACAAGGTTACGTTAGGTTAGGTTAAGTCTAGGTTTTGTGCTAGGGTTACGTTAGGTTAGGTTAAGTCTAGATTAGGTTAAGTCAGGTTAGGTTACGTTAGGTTAGGTTAAGTCTAGATTAGGTTAAGTCTAGATTAGGTTAAGTCTAGGTTAGGTTAAGTCAGGTTATAACACAGTAAAGGGCAGGTCACCCCATAGCGGCTGTAATTGATTGATAAATTCATTAAAAACTGAGGCAACAATTTTTGGTCCAGAATTGTTGAGTGAAAGACGTAAAATATTATTAAAAAATAGTTGGAAATGTGTTTTATGTCCTGAGGGTAAGAGAGAGAGAGAGAGAGAGAGCCAGCCTAAAGAGAATGATATAGAGAGATTAAGTAAGAGAGAGACAGACATAGAGAGAGAGAGACAGGGAGGATAGAGAAATTTAATATTATAGACTGATGAACAAAATCAGCCAATCACGATTCCCTGGTAAACATAGTCAACCAGTCACAACTCCGGGGTACAGGGAGTCAACCAATCACGGCTTCTCTTCACTCTAGGGTAAACGGTCAACCAATTTCTGGTTCTTGGATGTCTGTGCGCGCGCGTGAGTGTGTGTGTGTGTGTGTGTGTGTGTGTGTGTGTGTGTGCAGGGTGGTGTAATGCGTCTAGTGTGGCAGCATTATGTTAGTGTTAAGGAGCAAGCACTGCTTGCTTCCTCTCGCTTTCAGCTACCGCCGCTGGCTAGCCCTCGTGGTGAACAGGGAAGCAACTTGCATAAGTCTTCCCCTGCCAGTACACAGCCTCCTCACCATCAAGACTCATGCTGTGCCTCCTCGTGGCAACACACGGTAATTGGGTGCCTCGTGGGCCCAGCCTGGATTAGCCGGGGATCTCGGAGTAGCAGTGGGCCCCAGAGGGACGGCTCATAGGCCCACTGGCATGGGGACACGTCTTGGCGCCTACCAACCACCGCCCCGCTGCCTGGCGGATTAACCTTGGTAGGTATAAGGCTACGGGAGTAAACCCTGAACGAAAAATATGCGGTGGAGCCCCGCATCAGGCAGTCATGCTTACAGAGCTCCAACAAGACCCTAACAGCGGTGTAGGTGGACGAGGTGACCAACATGGAAACCCAACGACTACACCGGAGGACGAAGGCAATGCCTGATGGACAGGCTACTACAAGGAAACCCAACAAACTGGACTATCGGCAGTCCCTCTCCCCAGTCGTTGCAACACTTGCACCACTGGATCAGGAAAAGGCAGAGCCAGAATGTGTGGTTGCAGCCGGTGCTCCTGCCTCACCACATAAATCAACTCACGTGCAGCCATCATCCAGCTCATTTAGTAGTAATGTGTGTGTATGTTTGTGTGTGTATGTTTGTGTGTGTATGTATGTATGTTTGTATGTATGTATGTATGTATGTATGTATGTATGTATGTATGTATGTATGTATGTATGTACGTATGTATGTATGTATGTATGTATGTATGATGGTGGTTGGGAGTAATATAATTTGTTCCTTAATTACTGACGGTAAAAGCAACACCCAGAAAATAACTCCTATATACATCAATTTTTATATCAACACTCCAATAAATACATAAATATATATATATATATATATATTATTTAACCAGTGATTTATATTATCTAAACAACAGTTGGTTGGCCGATATCTAGCTCACCCATTAGCAGTCACAGGTAAAGTAAGCATAATAAGATTGGCGTGCTAACTGTCCGGATTAAGTCAGGTGTGTGTGTGTGTGTGTGTGTGTGTGTGTGTGTGTGTGTGTGTGTGTGTGTGTGTGTGAGTTCGTGGAAATATCTCTGTGTGGAGAAGTGGAGGTGACATAACCTACCAACCCTAACGTCAATGTGTATGTTTATCTCAGACAACACCTCATCCTATATGTTGGAAATTGTTTTTGACGGAAAACCCTATAAGAAAGTGTACCTGACGGAGTGGTTGAAGGAGGAGGAGTTGATGGAGGAGAGGAGGAGTTGATGGAGGAGGAGTTGATGGAGGAGAAGAGGAGGAGGAGTTGATGGGGGGAGAGGAGGGATTGATGGTGAGAGAGATTGAAGTGGAGAGGAGGAGGAGGAGTTGATGGGGGAGAGGAGGAGTTGATGGAGGAGGAGGAGGAGTTGATGGAGGAGGAGAAGATGGAGGAGATTTGAATAGAAAGAGGAAGAGGGGGAGGAGGAGAGAGGTGCCATGGGAGAGAGACAGGAAGGATTAAATTATGTCAACACAGAGGAAAGGACACGAAGAGAGAGAGAGAGAGAGAGAGAGAGAGAGAGAGAGAGAGAGAGAGAGAGAGAGAGAGAGAGAGAGAGAAGAGACACTTGACAGAAATTTGAATATATTTGTCTATTGTCTATCTATCTATCTATCTATCTATTATGTATGTATGTATACAATGATCCCTGGCCTAGTAATGATCCCGGCCAGGTAAGTCTTCACAGGTAGCAAGACTAATGGCCGCCTGGACGAAGGTAATTATATAAAATAATCCTAGATTCCAATTTAGTTCTAGTCTTGAGAAATGTGGTGGAGGGGCGGAGGGAAGGAGGATAGGGTGGAGGAGGGAGGGAGAGGAGAGAGAGAGGAGAGAGAGAGGGAGAGAGGGAGAGAGAGAGGGAGAGAGGGAGAGAGAGAAAGGAGGGAGATAGGGAGAGAGGGAGGGAGAGAGGGAGAGAGGGAGGATAGGAGGAAGAGGGAGGAGAGAGGAGAGAGAGTGGGTGGCTGCAGAGTGGGGGGTGGATGGAAGGGAGAGTGTGAGAAAAGGAGAGGATTAAGGAGGAGGAATTTGTGAGGGAGACAGGAAGGGAGATTGAGTGAGGGTAGGAAGCCATTTAAACTTTATCTTAGCGCACTCAAAGAACTCTCCATGTGTGTGTGTGTGTGTGTGTGTGTGTGTGTGTGTGTGTGTGTGTGTTCGGTTCTTTCTTTTTCTTTCTCTCTCTCTCTTGACGCCACAGAGACATACCTGATATACTTGGGAGGGGGGGAGGAGGAGGAGAGAGAGAGAGGAGAGAGAGAGGAGAGAGAGGAGAGAGAGAGAGGGAGAGAGAGAGAGATAAGGAGGATTGCTCAGGAAATGGTGTAATGAGAAAGAATGGGAGAGATATAGTGAGACATAGGGTGAGAGAGACGAGAGAGATAAATGAGAAGAGAGGGAGAAATAGTGAGAGAGAAAAGGAAGAGGTAAGAATGAACATAGAAAGAGAGAGACATAGCAAGAAAGAGAAATAAAATGAAAGACAGACAGAAGCAGAGAAAAACAGAGAAAGAGACAGAAAGACAATGACAGAAAAAGACAGAAAGAGAGACAGACAGAAGCAGAGAAAACAGAGAAAGAGACAGAAAAACAGTGACAGAAAAAGACAGAGAGACAGACATAAGAAGGAACTGAGACAGACAGACAGACAGACAGACAGACAGAAGGAAACAAACCATCCCTATTTTCTCATGTAAACAAGGAAACTGGTCCCTTCATCTCCGCCTTAATCAGTCGAGCAATAATGATTTTTTCCTGCTAAAAATCATTTTTTTTCAGCGAAGTGGACCCAATTCTTTCACTCTGGTTCTCCTGAATGAAATGAATGAAACTGAAAGAAATTCTCTCTCTCTCTCTCTCCAATAATCAGTCGTGAATGTTTGTTTGTCGAACTTGCAATCATACAACCGTAATGACCCTCAATCTGGACCCTATTATCACAGCACAACTAAGGTCAATTTACACTGGCTCAAGGTACGTATTGGACCCTAAGGTATTGCCACCCCCTTGCCCCCCTCCTCCTCTCACCCCCACCTCTCACCCTCCCACCCACTCACCCTCACCTCCACCGTGACACAGACGTATAGCACCTTCTTCCCCTAAGCTCAGTCCACCAATGATTAGTTTCATATTATTAAAAGAAAACAAATCAGTTCTATTTTGTTATGGACGCAACTGAACGATAAATTAATTGAGAAAATACGATTGATGTTTATTTTTTGGTCTGGGTGATAATGTGTTTGTTTTTTTTGTTTTTATGTAAATTTGTTGTTGTGTGTTTGTTTGTGTATTTGTATTTGTGTGTATGTGTATGTGTATACACACACACACCTCACTTTACAGTTGAGGATGTG
>NW_024728688.1:92500-107500 GCF_018991925.1 Homarus americanus | reverse complement strand
ATCCGGCTGCCAGACACACACAGAAGCCAGATATAACACCTTTACCGCCACACCACCACCACCACCCTCCATCCGGCTGCCAGACACACACTAGCCAGATATAACACCTTACCGCCACACCACCACCACCACCCTCCATCCGGCTGCCAGACACACACACTAGAAGCCAGATATAACACCTTTACCGCCAAGCCACCACCACCACCCTCCATCCCAAGGACACACACTAGCCGATATAACACCTTTACCGCCACACCACCACCACCACCTCCATCCGGCTGCCAGACACACACTAGAAGCCAGATATAACACCTTTACCGCCACACCACCACCACCACCTCCATCCGGCTGCCAGACACACACTAGAAGCCAGATATAACACCTTTACCGCCACACCACCACCACCACCTCCCATCCGGCTGACACAACACTAGAAGCCAGATATAACACCTTTACCGCCACACCACCACCACACCCTCCATCCGGCTGCCAGACACACACTAGAAGCCAGATATATCACCTTACCTCCACACCACCACCACCACCCTCCATCCGGCTGCCAGACACACACTAGAAGCCAGATATAACACCTTTACCGCCACACCACCACCACCAACCTCCATCCGGCTCAATGCAATGTTTTTACTACACATTTGTGGCCGGCTGGATCATGTGAGACTGGCTCTGATTGGTTGTATCTCCCATTGGGGCCAATGTAATACAGGCGCTGATTGGTTCTACCTCACAACAGGGGATGTAAGAGAGGCTCTGATTCGCTGTATCTCACAACAGGGGATGTAAGAGAGGCTCTGATTGGCTGCGCGTGTCTGTGACTATCTGTCTGTCCGTGTCTGTGTCTATTTAGGTCTACGTATATGACTGTGTGTGTGTGTGTGTGTGTGTGTGTGTCCCAATGTGTGTGTGTGTGTGTGTGTGTGTGTGTGTGTGTGTGTGTGTGTGTGGTGACCTTTAAACCTTTACTCGGTAGTAGAGAAAGAGAGCAAGAAATCCCAACTTGTTTTCTCTCTCTCTCTCTCTCTCTCTCTCTCTCTCTAGGTCTCATTAGTGTGATTTGAAGGTTCTGTATCAAAACTTTTAATCAAGTATCTAGCTAGAAGACGACCCAATCAATTTTTCTCTCCTTTTTTTCACAAGGTTGTCTCTCTCTCCTCTCTCTCTCTCTCTCTCTCTCTCTCTCTCTCTCTCTCTCTCTCTCTCTCTCTCTCTCTCTCTCTGGGTATCTATCTATCTATCTATCTATCTCACTCTGCAGTATACAAAGTGAACTACCCTAGTGGTCGTTTACTAGGTGATTGGGTCGTTGTGTTGTTATCATCGCGCGGTGAACCATGACTCGGAGGTAACGAGGTGGAGAGGTGCCGGTGGTAGAGGTCAGTCAACTTCTAAGCTCCACGCGAGAACAGGTCACGGTGGAGGTGTTGAAGGAGGAAGAGGAGGTCGGCCTCTAGCCTCCACGGGAGAACAGGAGGTCACGGAGGAGGAGTAGGAGGGGTTGGGGGAGGAGGTTGGCCTCCAAGTGTAAACATGAGCCTCTTCCCATGCAAGTGTTGAGTAATACTCGAAACACACAACTGGACCTTGAACCTAACCAAGTGTTGTGTTGTGTTGTGTTGTGTTGTGTTGTGTTGTGTTGTGTTGTGTTGCGCGGCATTACAGAAAAAGTGAGGTAGTCTCAAAATATTAATGGACAAACTCTTGAAACTACATAAAATACATGAAAAAGTACAGAATATACACGAGAAAGTACAGAAAATATATAAAAGTGCATAAAATACATGAAAAAGAACAGAAAAATTAATACAAAATACAAAGACACAAGAAGTAGAAATAGTGAACTAGACCTGACGTGGAGCTTCGTCTACGAGCCGCCAACACAACACTGACTTAAGGTAAGATAACTGTTTACCTGTACCTCATTAATTAACCTTTTACCATTACGATATTTATGAAGAATATTGAAGAAAAGAGTGGGGTTATTTTTTTATGAAACAGTTCAAAACGGGATTAATTTAATTATGGTTTATTGTTATGATTTTTATTATTATTTTCGTGGTAATTATTATGTTTACGATGTTAATTAATGATTTTTTTACGTTACTTATCTTATATTTACGATGTTATTTAATGTTTATTATGTTAAGTATTCTATTTAGATTCGAGTGTCAAGCTAAGATAGAGGTCTTGTACAACTGTGAACGAAGCTTTATGGAAAATACTCGTTATCAAATCAAACAGAAATTGGGATCTGTGTACCGAGAGACAGACAGACAGACAGACAGACAGACAGACAGTCAGACAGTCAGACAGACAGACAGACAGAAGATAAATACTTAAAATCATGTAATCTTAAAAGAAATATTTGACTTTAATTATGATTTTTAAACTTATTATTTTATTTACATGATGGTTATAACGTATGATTTGCTCATTGCCAAAGGTCACTAGTGTAGGTTCATAGTCATAGAAAACGGAATTAGTGACCATAAGAAGGATAGGCTTACTTAATTACTTAACACCTTCACTATAGGGACGCTACTTATAATACTTAATTTGGATAATGTAAGACGATTTTATTCAGTTACTTAAGCTGTTTTGTAAGTTAATAAAGCGTTTTATAAGTTAAGTAAACTGTTTTATAATTTATTTCTCTCTCTCTCTCTCTCTCTCTCTCTCTCTCTCTCTCTCTCTCTCTCTCTCTCTCTCTCTCTCTCTCTCTCTCTCTCTCTCTCTCTCTCTCCCTCACCTCGCTATAATTACCTTCATTTCCACATTAATCACAAGCTCCAGCACTTAATTGTTTACCTCTGCCCCTGACTTGGTACACCTGGGGCTACTTGGGGCTAACTGGGGATAACTGGGGCTATTTGGGGCTACCTAGAGATAACTGAGACTATCTGAGACAACCTAAGATTTCCTGGAGCTATCTGGGGACTATCTGGAAACTACCTGAGACTATCTGGTGACTATCTGAGACTACATGCGACTATCTGGGGCTATCATTGGCTATCTAACACGACTGGGACTATCATAAACTACTAGGGACTATTATAAGCTACCTGAGGACTACTGTAGGACTGCTTAAAATGACCTGTGTGTGTTGAAGCTCCACTAATAACGTTTATATACAGACTCACACCAGCAAAACTCTGACCTCTTGCCTTATGAGTCTTAACCTTTACTGGAGGACGGACCGACGTAATGCGGCTAATATCCACAAAAATATCCTCTATCACTGCCTATCTCACCCCTGATTGGACATTCTTTGTCCAATAAGCTCTCCCTGACCAATGAGATCAGAGAATAATGACGTAATGGGTGACAAATCCACCTCCACCACTAAACCAGGAGTATTATGATGTCATGGGTTTAAATTCCTTCCATTCTGCGTCGAGATTGATGATGTCATGGGTACACTCCATCCAATCAGCACAGAGGTAAATGACGTCATAGACCCTAGACGAGCGGCAAGCTAGGGGATACGGGCGTGGGTAAAATGTGGCTATATAAACAACGGGCTACAGACTTATTACAACATTAACTCAACTTTTCCCTCCGTAATAAGACAACAGTGATCCCGGCGTAGAGGAATAACACGCAAATAAGGATTAATAAAGCTAGTAATGACAGATGGTATGATGATTTAGAGGCGAATGGCAGGTTGGAGTTAATTTATCCTGACGATGGTTTTAACTGGACTGGGATTAGGTTAGGTTAGGTTAGGTTAGGTTAGGTTAGGGGGACGGCTGGCTGGAGTAACCTCGACCGTCTTTTCTTATCATACAAAATGGAAGTTTACTGATTGGCCATTAAAGGTGTTTGTTGTTAGAGGAGGGAGGAGGAGGAGGAGGAGGAGGAGGAGGTACAGGAAGAAGAGGAGGAGGTGACAGGAAGAAGAGGAGGAGGAGGAGGAGGTACAGGAAGAAGAGGAGGAGGGGAGGAGGAGGAGAGAGAGAGGTACAGGAAGAAGAGGAGGAGGGAGGAGGAGGTAGGAAGAAGAGGAGGAGAAGGAGGAGGAGGAGGAGGAGGAGGAGGAAGAAGAAGAGGAGGAGGAGGAGGAGGAGGTGCAGAAGAAGAGGAGGAGGAGGAGGAGGAGGTACAGGAGAAGAGGAGGAGAAGGAGGAGGAGGAGGAGGAGGAGGAGAGGGGAGGAAGAAGAGGAGGAGGAGGAGGAGGAGGAGGAGGAGGAGGAGGAGGTACAGGAAGAATAGGAGGAGGAGGAGGAGGAAGAAGAAGAGGAGGAGGAGGTATAATTAACATACACACACACACACAATATATTTATTGTGTGTAAATATTTATACACGTAAATGTAATAATTATTCAAACAAATACTAATAAAAGGGTGTGTGTGTGTGTGTGTGGGTATGTGTGTGTGTGTGTGTGTGTGTGTGTGTGTGTGTGTCGTGTCTGTGTGTGTGTGTGTGTGTGTGTGTGTGTGTGTGTGTGTGTGTGTGTGTGTGTGTGTGTTCGTCTGTTCTGTCGTCACCTGGTAGTCGAGATGCTCCCAAATATTATACAGTTATGACGAACGAAAATGACATCAAACACGGGATGTCATATTGATAACTCTCTCTCGCCAAAAGCACAAAAAACGAAGATATTTTCAAGTTCCACACACACAAGGTCACGTCAGTCGTTGTTCATCCTAGGTGTTGTATCCGGTGACTCATGAAGTAACTAACGACGTCCCTGTTCATCCTGGCGTTAAAATTCAACAACACATTGTATCTATTCGGAGGATGGTAACCGACCTTGTGTATTGTGTGTTGTTCATCCTAGTATTAAAATATTCCTAGACAGATCAGGATTTTTTTTTATTTAGAGGATGGTAACGGCACATGTCTCTGTCCTTCCTAGGGTAATAATTTATATTTTTCTATTCGTAGGACAGTCACCATCCACTTTGTTGTTCATCCTAACGTGAAAAAAACTCCGGTGGGTAGGCCTGACAGGTTTCAAAATGGCCGCCAAGTACACACACAGATAGTTGGCTTCATAATATCCTGGTTAATACAAGCAGCCACACTACCCACAACCACACCATGGTATCCACACCATGGCCAACCACACCATGGCCATCCACACCACCTGTTACTATCTCTTCTCTCTGAATCCATACACAATATGTATATATATGGCGGGTTTATGCAGATAATATCGTTTTTTACCAGCGAGTGGAAAGACTTGGCTAAATTAATGTTGGCGGTTCTGTTGTCTGAGGCCTGTCTGTCTGATGGCTGGGAGATAGGTCAAAGTCTCTCTCTCTCTGTCTCTCTGGCTGTCTGTCTGATGGCTGGGAGATAGGTCAAAGTCTCTTGCTCTCTCTGTCTCTCTGGCTGTCTGTCTGATGGCTGGGAGATAGGTCAAAGTCTCTGTCTCTCTCTTGTCTCTCTGGCTGTCTTCTGATGGCTGGGAGATAGGTCAAAGTCTCTGTCTCTCTCTGTCTCTGGCTGTCTGTCTGATGGCTGGGAGATAGGTCAAAGTCTCTGTCTCTGTCTCTTCTGGCTGTCTGTCTGATGGCTGGGAGATAGGTCAAAGTCTCTGTCTCTCTCTGTCTCTGGCTGTCTCTTGATGGCTGGGAGATAGGTCAAAGTCTCTGTCTCTCTGTCTCTCTGGCTGTCTGTTCTGATGGCTGGGAGATAGGTCAAAGCTCTCTCTCTCTGTCTCTCTAGCTGTCTGTCTGATGGCTGGGAGATAGGTCAAAGTCTCTGTCTCTCTCTGTCCTCTGGCTGTCTGTCTGATGGCTGGGAGATAGGTCAAGTCTCTGTCTCTCTGTCTCTCTGGCTGTCTTCTGATGGCTGGGAGATAGGTCAAAGTCTCTGTCTCTCTCTGTCTCTCTGGCTGTCTGTCTGATGGCTGGGAGATAGGTCAAAGTCTCTGTCTCTCTCTCTCTCTGTCTCTGGCTGTCTGTCTGATGGCTGGGAGATAGGTCAAAGTCTGTCTCTCTCTGTCTCTCTGGCTGTCTCTCTGATGGTTGGGAGATAGGTCAAAGTCTCTGTCTCTCTGTGTCTCTCTCTGGCTGTCTGTCTCTGATGGCTGGGGGAGATAGGTCAAGTCTCTCTCTCTCTCTTGTCTCTCTGGCTGTCTGTCTGATGGCTGGGAGATGGTCATCTGTCTCTCTCTCTCTGTCTCTCTGGCTGTCTGTCTGATGGCTGGGAGATAGGTCAAAGTCTCTGTCTCTCTCTGTCTCTCTGGCTGTCTCTCTGATGGCTGGGAGATAGGTCAAAGTCTCTTGTCTCTCTCTGTCTCTCTGGCTGTCTCTCGTGGGGGAGATAGGTCAAAGTCTCTGTCTCTCTCTGTCTCTCTGGCTGTCTGTCTGATGGCTGGGAGATAGGTCAAAGTCTCTGTCTCTCTCTCTCTGTCTCTCTGGCTGTCTGTCTGATGGCTGGGAGATAGGTCAAAGTCTCTGTCTCTCTCTGTCTCTCTGGCTGTCTCTCTGATGGGCTGGGAGATAGGTCAAAGTCTCTGTCTCTCTCTGTCTCTCTGGCTGTCTGTCTGATGGCTGGGAGATAGGTCAAAATCTCTTCTCTCTCTCTGTCTCTGGCTGTCTGTCTGATGGCTGGGAGATAGGTCAAAGTCTCTGTCTCTCTCTCTGTCTCTCTGGCTGTCTGTCTGATGGCTGGGAGATAGGTCAAGTCTCTGTCTCTCTCTTCTCTGGCTGTCTCTCTGATGGCTGGGAGATAGGTCAAAGTCTCTGTCTCTCTCTGTCTCTCTGGCTGTCTGTCTAATGGCTGGGAGATAGGTCAAAGTCTCTCTCTCTCTCTGGCTGTCTTGAGGCTGGGAGATAGGTCAAAGTCTCTGTCTCTCTCTCTGTCTCTCTCTGGCTGTCTGTCTGATGGCTGGGAGATAGTCAAGTCTCTGTCTCTCTTGTCTCTCTGCTGTCTGTCTGATGGCTGGGAGATAGGTCAAAGTCTCTCTCTCTCTGTCTCTCTGGCTGTCTGTCTGATGGCTGGGAGATAGGTCAAAGTCTCTCTCTCTCTCTCTCTCACAACACACCACTTCAATAATGGGCTACCCATATCACCTGACCTAACTTAACGTAACCTTACATATCGTCCACTTTGTTCTCTCTATTAAGTGTTTAAGTGAACAAACGACAACTTTGTGAATTTATAAACTTTGGACCGGACTAATTTACATACAGTTTACGTGTACAGCATTAAGAGTAGCATTAATTGTTGTTGTTGTTATGACGATTTATACAACAGAGGGATCCTTAATGTAATCAACAGAGGGATCCTTAATGTAATCAACAGAGGGATCCTTAATGTAATCAACAGAGGGATCCTTAATGTAATCAACAGAGGGATCCTTAATGTAATCAACAGAGGGATCCTTAATGTAATCAACAGAGGGATCCTTAATGTTGGTAACTCTCGATTGTTGATATTATTATTATCATCATTATCATTACTACAACCCTCATTATCATTATTATCATTATTTTGACACACGAAGGATGAAGGTTTCAGTAATCATGGCTGAGGAAGGTAATTGGTCCTCTACAACACTGAAGGATGGAGGAGGCAAACCCATCCTGGCGACCACCTCTAATGACTACCGAGACTAATTACTCTCTCTCAAGTGGCGATTAATCTTACCAGCGACTGAATGAGGAGATTTCACCGCTCTGTGTGGGTTTAGGGGGGTGTGGCACTCGAGAGCCTCACGCCGTCACCAAACCTTTCATGGTGTTACTCAAGGGGTATGTTGTCACTCAAGTAGTAAGGATGGGAGGATAGTAGGAAGGAAAAAGGAAAGAAGGAGGGAAGGAAGGAAAGAAGGAGGGAAGGAAGGAAAGCAGGAGGGAAGGAAGGAAAGGAGGGAAGGAAGGAAAGAAGAGGAAGGAAGGAAAGAAGGAGGGGAGGAAGGAAAGAAGGAGGGAAGGAAGGAAAGCAGGAGGGAAGGAAGGAAAGAAGGAGGGAAGGAAGGAAAGAAGGAGGGAAGGAAGGAAAGAAAGACGGAAGGAAGGAAAGAAGGAGGGAGGAAAGAAAGAAGGAGATAAATATATATCAGTGGGGAGGTGTGATGGCCTGTCTATAAAAGGATATAATTCGATTTTAAAGTCATATTTCTGGCCACATTTCACATGCCACAGTCGTAGGCAGTGTGAGCGAGATTTTTAAATTGCCTCTCTTATTTTTCTCTCGCTGACGGTGTGTTCCTCCCCCCTTCCCCTTTGGGGTTTGGGGGTTAGGAGGTGGTGAGGGGAAGAAAGGGAGGGAGGGAGGGGAGAAAGGGGGAGGGAGGAGTGGGTAGGGTGGGAGAGAAGAGGTCATGGGGAAGGAGAGAGAGAGAGAGAGAGAGAGAGAGAGAGAGAGAGAGAGAGGGCTCAGTCTTACCTCCATACATACACACATACATACACATACATACACCTTGCTTCAGATAGGTGGCCACTACAACACATACACGTACAAGACACACATGTACCAGCTGGCACTCGCGTCCTCTGGCACTATTACTACTGTTTTGTGTTGTACAGTAAGTCAGGTGGTAATGGTGCCTCTCTCTCTCTCTCTCCCGTGTGTGTGTGTGTGTGTGTGTGTGTGTGTGTGTGTGTGTGTGTGTGTGTGTGTGTGTGTGTGTGTGTGTGTGTGTGTGTGGGTGTGTGTGTGTGTGTGTGTGTGTGTGTGTGTACGTACATTTTCTCAGCTACATCATTAAACAACTCGACATATCAAGTGCTATTCTTCATATATCTCACCCCTCCATCCTCACCTCCCTCCATCCTCACCCTCCTCCATCCCCTCCTCCCTCCATCCTCACCCCTCCTCCCCCATCCTCCCTCCCTCCATCCCCACCCTCCCTCCATCCCTCACCCTCCCTCCATCCTCACCCTCCCTCCATCCTCACCTCCCTCCCTCCTCCTCCCCTCCTACTCCTCATCCTCATCTCCCCCTCCTCCATCCTCACCTCCCTCCTTCTTTTTCCCCCTCACCCAAGTCAAACCCATTTGCTAATGCCCGTAAATGTTGATCGGTTACTCTCTGACACATCAGGTAATACATATTCCTCCTTCCTCCCCCCACCCTCTCTCTCTCTCCCTCCTCCCCCTCCCTTCCTCTCCCTCCCCCCCTCCTCCTCCCTCCCAAGCCCCCCACGTCATGCATAACACGCCCAAGTGTAATGCCCCATGACAGCCTTACTGAAATATTTCTCACCTGGCAAGGTCTTTCTCACCTGTACAGTATTAAGTCTTTGTTGATTCCTGCGTGAGCTGACTTCTGACCACGGGGGAGGGGGTGTTGGGGGGGTGTTGGGGGGGTGTTGGGGAGGGGGTGTTGGGGAGGGGTGTTGGGGGAGGGTGTTGGGGGGAGGGTATTGGTGGAGGTGTTGGGGAGGGTGTTGGTGGAGGTAGTATTGATGGAGAAAGTGTTGGTGAAGGAGTGTTGGAGGAGAGTGACTGCTGGAGGTTAATATTGGTGGCGGGCGTCAAGGAGGGGGATGTGACCCTCCTACACTCCGGCTACAGTAATTAAATACCTGTATGTCAGCTAAGGTGAAGGACCCGTGGGTGGGGACCTGTGGGTGGGGGACCTGGGGTGTGGGGGGTGGGCTATGGGACCTGGTGGTGGGTGATGTGGGTGTGGGGTGGGGTGTGGGGTGGGTGGGGGGGTTGGGGGGGGGTGTGGGGTGTGGGAGACCTGTGGGGGGAGTAAGTGACCTATAATCGTAAAAAAACCGCAAATAATTGTAAAAATATGTAAAGAAAAAAATAGGTAATAAATTGGCGGCAGGAAAAATGATGTTTGTTATGTGATTCACTTGAGGGCGGCCACGAGTCCCCTGTCTAATTAAGGAGACTCTGTCATCTTCATCCTGACGGACCTGGCGGACCTGGGACCTGTGATTGGGGACTTGGGACCTTAATTAGTAACGCGATAAACTACCTGGTCATATCCCGTAGTCTCAAGGTGCACTTAAGGTTGATTATCTCTCAATTGCTAAAGGTAAGATATTTATTCTCACTTAAAGACCTCAATGTCAGTTTGGCTTACAGTGTGACGTAACTACCGGTCAAGATGGCGACGATATGGGATAGAGACTGTACTTTAAATCGATGTGTTTCTCTTACCTCGGTGGTGGAGGGGGGGAGATGGTGGGGTGAAGGGAGAGAGGGAGATGGTGGGGAGAGGGGGAGATGAAGTGGATGGGGAGGGTATCAGGTCAACCCCAACGCCCTTAACTTCCACTCATCAATGATTCAAAGCCAACGATATACCTGAAGTGTGTGTGTGTGTGTGTGTGTGTGTGTGTGTGTGTGTGTGTGTGTCCGTGAGAGAGGAAGACGCCATTAAAGATTTAAACCCGAGGGCATGTTTAGCGGTAGAGTGAGAGACAGACAGAGAGAGAGAGACAGAGAGAGGGGGGGAGAGTTTTTTAGAATATTTCATTATCTCACACTGTCTCTCCTTCACTCTCTCTCTCCCTCCCGCATTCATCACGGTGGAGGTCCCAGAGGTAGGAAGGTTATATATAGAGGCCAGTGTTCACGGCTCTGACCTCCAGGGATTACCTCCGGATTTTGTGCCAGTGTTGATCTCTGAGTCTGGGGAGGTGTTGGAGGTGTTGGAGGTAATGGGAGGTGTTGGAGGTAATGGGAGGTGTTGGAGGTAATGGAGGTGTTGGAGGTAAGGGAGGTGTTGGAGGTAATGGGAGGTGTTGGAGGTGTTGGAGGTATGGAGGTGTTGGAGGTAATGGAGGTGTTGGAGGTAATGGGAGATGCTGGAGGTAATGGGAGGTGTTGGGAGGTAATGGGAGGTGTTGGAGGTAATGGAGGTGCTGGAGGTAGTCGGGAGATGCTGGAGGTAAGGGAGGTGTTGAGGCAATGGGAGATGTTGGGTAATGGGAGGTGTTGGAGGTACGGGAGGTGTTGGAGGTGTTGGAGGTAATGGAGGTGTTGGAGGTAATGGGAGGTGTTGGAGGTAATGGGAGATGCTGGAGGTATGGGGAGGTGTTGGAGGTGTTGGAGGTAATGGGAGGTGTTGGGGGTAATGGGAGGTGTTGGAGGTAATGGGAGATGCTGGAGGTAGTGGGAGGTGTTGGAGGTAATGGAGGTGTTGGAGGTAATGGGAGGTGTTGGAGGTAATGGGAGGTGTTGGAGGTAATGGGAGGTGTTGGAGGTAATGGGAGGTGTTTGGAGGTAATGGGAGATGTATGTCCCAGAACACACACACACACACACACACACACACACACACACGTAATAATCAATAATTCTTAGCCAAGTGATAAATTATCCCGAGTAACAAGATTAATTCAGGTAATTATTAAACACACATTAGCCCGGGGATAATCACAGCCGATGATTGCACCACAATTATCCAGATTAATCAAGGAAATTATCCAGATCTCGACAAGGTGATAATTACATCATTACGATTCAGTGTTGAGATAATTGGCCTTGGAGAATTATTCTGACTGTCAGGTGAATTAATGAAGTTTCTTATACAATAGTAATTAACTTTAAAATACGTACACGGCATAACATAACATAACCTAACCTAACCTAACCTAACATAACATAACATAACGTAACCTAACCTAACATAACCTAACATAACCTAACGTAACGTAACGTAACGTAACCTAATCTAATCTAACCTAACATAACATAAGTAACATAACATAACGTCGCATCGCATCGCATCGCATCGCATCGCATCGCATCGCATCGCATCGCATCGCATCGCATCGCATCGCATCGCATCGCATCACATCACATCACATCACATCACATCACCAAAGCATCTCACCACAGAGAAACATTGGCAACTGAACAAAGGTCTCTCTCATACATACAACAACACGACACTCAAACACATGTTTTCCGCCGCCTCGACCAATACAACATTTTTAGGATCAAAATTGAATCGACCCAACAAACATGCAGAGAGAGAGAGAGAGAGAGAGAGAGAGGAGAGAGAGAGAGGAGAGCGGGAGGAGAGGGTAGAGAGAGAGAGAGAGAGAGAGGAGAGAGAGAGAGAGAGAGAGAGAGAGAGAGAGAGAGCGGGAGGGGAGAGTGGTAGAGAGAGAGAAAGAAAGAAAAAAAAGAAAGAAACAATTTTAGAGTCAATGTCGAGGTGCCAGTTCATTTCCCAGTCGAGTCAACAGTCGATTTAAAACTCAAAATCAAATTCACTTCCAAAGACAGAGGGAAGTAGTGTGTGTGTGTGTGTGTGTGTGTGTGTGTGTGTGTGTGTGTGTGTGTGTGTGTGTGTGTGTGTGTGTGTGTGTGTGTGCAGGCATAAACTCTAGCCTGTGTGTGTGTAAGATGATGATCTTCATTAACTCTCTGACTTATGTAAACACACACACACACACACACACACACACATTACCCCCACCCACACACACACTCAGCTGACTAGCCCACCCACACACACTAGCCCACACACACACACTAGCCCACCCACACACACCTACACACACACACACACTGACCCTTCAGGAACAAACAGGAAGGCCATGAAAGGTGAGAATACCGTACTAGATTGGAGCCATGAAATGCATTCCAAGCGGCCACTCGATATACTTCTTTTTCTGGCCTCTGTAACCTGGAGATTGCCTGAGAGAAAAACAATATATACTGTTTATATTGTAGAGGAGAGGGGGTGTGAGAGGTGAGAGAAAGGTGCGGTAAGGGGCAGGTGGGGGGTGGGGTTGGGGGGGGGGAGGGGGGGGAGAGGTGAGAGAGAAAGGGGGGGGTAAGGGAGATAGGGGGAGGTGTGGGGTTAGGGGAGGGGAGGGTGAGGAGAAGGAAGAGGTGAGAGAAAGAGGTGGGGTAAGAGATAGGGGAGGTGTGGGGTTAGGGGGAGGAGGGTGAGGCGAGGGAAGAGAGAAAGAGGTGGGGTAAGGGAGATAGGGGAGGTGTGGGGTTAGGGGAGGGGAGGGAGGTGGAGAGAAAGAGGTGGGTAGATAGGGGAGGTGGGGTTAGGGGAGAGAGGAAGAGTTGCTAGAGACAGCTGATTGAGACACTCACTCAAGGACAAACTCTTTGACTTTTTTTTCTCACTTTCTTTTCTTTTTTCTTGTCTCCCCCTCCTCCCTCCCTCCTCCTTCCTCCCCTCCTCCCTCCCTCCTTCCGGCGGTCGAAAGGTGGGAAGTGTGTGTGTGTGTGTACCCAGTATACACAACACACACACATCGTAAAATATTAATATCTCTTCCTGGAATTAAAAATACGACAAGAAAAATCAATGAAAATAAATAGGAAAACTACAAAAATATTTCCCTAGAGATTAATTTCCCTGATGAGGAAGAGATAAATAAATGATGCAACTTTCTTCTTCTTTCTTTTTCTTTCTCTCTCTCACTGTTTCTCTTTTCTCTGTGGATGCTGGAGAGATGATGGTGAATGTTAGGGTGAAGGAGAAGAGAGAGAGAGAGAGAGAGAGAGAGAGAGAGAGAGAGAGAGGAAGAAATGAACTAGAAAAATGTGAAAGGAATGTCAGTGATGTGAAGCAGGTGTTGAGAACTGACACACACACTACATATTGCCATTAGTACATACATACATAATATACACACACACACACACAGGTATTTGTCATATCGTCAGACACTTCAAGAAATCCTAACAGTTTTTCTTGATATATATATGTGTGTGTGTGTGTGTGTGTGTGTGTGTGTGTGTGTGTGTGTGTGTGTGTGCGTGTGAGCTTGTGTGTGTGTGTGTGTGTGTGGTTGTGTTGTCGTACATTGAATTGAATGGACAAAACCCAGGAAATAAACGGGACAGGAACGAGGAACGGAAATATACAGAGGAATGACTGGAAACCTAAAATAGTCCAGGAACATGGAACGGAACAGAGGCAGTGGAAGAGAGGCACTAAACGAACAGGAACGAACCAACACGAAACATGGAACGGAAAGAGAGAGAGAGAGAGAGGGGAGAGAGAGAGAGAGAGAGAGAGAGAGAGAGACGGGAAAAATAAACAAGGAGGAGGGAGATTATGGTGACGGGAAGGGTAAAGAGGGGAGGAAGAGGAAGAGAAAAGACAGATAACGGAAGGGAGGAAGAGGGGAGTGACGAAGATGGAAGGGAGAGGATAAACAGAGTGTGAAGCTGTAAGGGAGAGAGAATGTGGTGAAGAATCATAGGAGGGAGTGAAAAGGAGGGAATAAAGGGAAGGTTAATTAAGGAGGGAATAAAGAGAAGGATAGAGAGGGAGGGAATAAAGAGAAGGATAGAGAGAGAGAGAATAAAGAGAAGGATAGAGAGAGAGGGAATAAGGATATAAATCATAGTGCCTTTGGCCGTGTGGTGGTGTAAAGGAGGAGGTCGGAAGGAAGAGGTCAGGAGGAGGTGGGAAGAGGGTGGAGGAAGAGGGAGGAAGAGGTCGTAGAGAGGTGGGAAGAGGAGGAGGTCGGGAGGAAGAGTAGGAGGAAGAGGTCGGAGGAGGTGGAAGAGGAGGAGGTCGTGAAGGGGAAGAGTCGTAGAGGAGGTGGGAAGAGGAGGGGAGGTCGTGGAAGGGGAAGAGGTCGTAGAGGAGGTGGAAGAGGAGGAGTGGGCCGGTGGAGGTAGGGGTGAGAGGGGTGGAAGAGGAGGTGGGGTGGGTGGGGAGGTGGGTGTGGGAGGGTGGAGGGCGGTGGAAGAGGTGGTGGAGGGAGGGTGGATAGAGGTGGAGGGAGCGGTGGATAGAGAGCGGTGGAGGTGGTGGAGAGGAGGTAGCGGTGATCACAGAGCGAGGTAGTCAAGGAGCCGGTGGAGGTAGCGGTGGATCACAGAGCCGGTGGAGGTAGCGGTGGATCACAGAGCCGGTGGAGGTAGCGGTGGATCACAGAGCCTGATTAACGTGACGAAGATTGATCGTGGTTTGTTCTGTGTAAATTAATCTTGCAGTTGTGTTGAGCGAAGCCGTGATGCTGTGTGTGTGTGTGTGTGTGTGTGTGTGTGTGTGTGTGTGTGTGTGTGTGTGTGTGTGTGTGTGTGTTCTATGTGTCTGTCTATCAATCCAGAATACAAACACACACT
>NW_024728688.1:70000-87500 GCF_018991925.1 Homarus americanus | reverse complement strand
TGTAGATCCTGATGTTTGGGGTGATGACCTGTAGGTCCTGATGTTCAGGGTGATGACCTGTAGGTCTGATGTTGAAGGATGATGACCTGTGGGTCCCGATGTTTAGGGTAGTGACCTGTAGATCCAGTGTTTGGGGTGATGACCTGCTTGGGTCCTGATGTTAGAGGATGATGACTGCAGGTCTAATGTTTAAATTGATGACCTGTAGGTCTGATGTTGAAGGATGATGGCCTGTCGGTCCCGATGTTAGGGATGATGACCTGCTTGGGTCCTGATGTTGAAGGATGATGACCTGTAGATCTGATGTTTAGGGTGATGACCTGTAGGTCCTGATGTTAGGGATGATGACCTGCTTAGGTCCCCGATGTTAGAGGATGATGACCTTTAGGTCCTGATGTTAGAAGGATGATGACCTGTAGGTCCCAATGTTTAGGAGTGATGACCTGTAGGTCTGATGTTAGAGATGATGACCTGCTTAGGTCTAATGTTTAGAGGGTGATGGCCTGTAGGTCTGATGTTTAGGGTGATGACCTGCTTAGGTCCTGATGTTTAGGGTGATGACCTGTGGGTCTGATGTTTAGGGTGATGACCTGTAGGTCCTGATGCTTAGGGTGATGACCTGCCAGATCTGATGTTTAGGGTGATGACCTGTGGGATCTGATGTTTGGGGTGATGACCTGTAGGTCTGATGTTGGGTGATGACCTGTAGGTCCTGATGTTTAGGGTGACCTGTAGGTCCTGATGTTTAGGGTGATGACCTGTAGATCCTACAGTGTTTAGGGTGATGACCTGGTCCTGATGTTCAGGAGTGATGACCTGTGGGTCCCTGATGTTAGAGGATGATGACCTGTGGGTCCTGATGTTTAGGGTGATGACCTGTGGGTCCTGATGTTTAGGGGTATTGACCTGCTTAGGTCCTGATGTTTCAGGGTGATGACCTGCTTGGGTCTGATGTTTGGGGTGATGACCTGTAGGTCTGATGTTTAGGGTGTTGATGACCTCTTGGTCCTGATGTTCAGGGTGATGACCTGTCGGTCTGATGTTTAGGGTGATGACCTGCTTAGAATCCTGATGTTTGGGGTGATGACCTGTGGTCCTGATGTTCAGGTGATGAGCCTCTTAGCCAGATCTGATGTTGAAGGATGATGTTCTGTAGGTCCTGATGTTCCAGGGTGATGACCTGTATGAGTCCTGATGTTAGAGGATGTTATTACTGTAGGTCCCGATGTTTAGGGTGATGACTGTAGGTCCTGATGTTCAATTGATGACCTGTAGGTCCTGATGTTGAAGGATGATGATGACCTGTAGGTCCCGATGTTTAGGGTGATGACCTGCTTAGGTCCTGATGTTCAGGGGGTGATGACCTGTAGATTCCTGATGTTAGAGGATGATTATTACTGTAGGTCCTGATGTTAGAGGATGATGACCTGTAGGTCCCGATGTTTAGGAGTGATGACCTGTAGGTCCTGATGTTCAGGGTGATGACCTGTAGATCCTGATGTTGGGGGATGATGACCTGTAGGTCCTGATGTTCAGGGGTGATGACCTTGGGTCTGATGTTGGGGGATGATGACCTGCTTAGGTCCCGATGTTTAAATTGATGACCTGTAGGTCTGATGTTCAGGGGTGATGACCTGTAGGTCCTGATGTTAGAAGGGATGATGACTATGAGTCCCCGATGTTTTGAGGAGTGATGACCTGTGGGTCCTGATGTTTCAGGGGTGATGACTGTGGATCCTGATGTTAGAGGATGATGACCTGTAGGTCCCCGATGTTTAGGGTGATGAGCCTGTGGGTCCTGATGTTCAGGGGTGATGACCTGTGGGTCTGATCGTGGGGGATGATGACCTGTAAGGTCCCCGTGTTTAGGGTGATGACCTGGGCCAGGTCCTGATGTTCAGGGAGTGATGACCTGTGGGTCTGATGTTAGAGGATGATGACCTGTGGGTCCTGATGTTTGGGTGATGACCTGTAGGTCCTGATGTTGAGGGATGATGACCTGCCAGGTCCGATTGTTTAGGGTGATTGACCTGTAGATCCTGATGTTCAGGTGTATAACCAGATCCTGATGTTGGGGGATGATGACCTGTAGGTCCTGATGTTCAGAATTGATGACCTGTAGGTCTGATGTTAGAGGATGTTGACCTGTAGGTCCGATGTTTAGGGTGATGACCTGCTTAGGTCTGATGTTAGAGGATGATGACCTGTAGGTCCCGATCATTTAGGGTGATGACCTGCCCAGGTCCTGATGTTCAGGGGTGATGACCTATCGGTCCTGATGTTTAGGGTGATGACCTGTAGGTCCCCGATGTTAGAGGATGATGGCCTGCTGTAGGTCTGATGTTTAGGGTGATGACCTTGTAGGTCCTGATGTTTAGGAGTTGATGACCTGTAGGTCCTGATGTTGGGGAGTGATGACCTGTGGGTCCTGATGTTGGGGATGATGACCTGTAGGTCCCCCGATGTTGGGGATGATGGCCTGTGGGTCCTGATGTTTGGGGTGATGACCTGTAGGTCCTTATGTTAGAAGATGATGACCTGTAGGTCGATGTTTAGGGTGATGACCTGCTTAGTCCTGATGTTTAGGGTGACCTGTAGGTCCTGATGTTAGGGGATGATGACCTTGGGTCCTGATGTTTAGGGTGATGACCTGTAGATCCTGATGTTTGGGGTGATGACCTGTAGGTCCTGATGTTGAAGATGATGACCTGTAGGTCCCGATGTTTGGGGTGATGACCTGTAGATCCTGATGTTTAGGGTGATGACCTGTAGGTCCTGATGTTAGAGGATGATGACCTGTAGGTCCTGATTTTTAGGGTGATGACCTGTAGGTCCTGATGTTAGAGGATGATGACCTGTAGGTCCCGATGTTCAGGGTGATGACCTGTAGATCCTGATGTTTATGATGATGACCTGTAGGTCTTGATGTTAGAGGATGATGACCTGTTAGTCTGTACCCGAAGATTCACTATGACCTGTGTGTTCTAACCTGAAGAATTAGATGACCTTATATGATGACATCTTTTAGGCCGGAAATAATACAGCAGTTTTAGGCAGAAAATATAACAGTTGTGGACATAAAATACAGCAACGTCTCAACTGTATGTCTTTTACATATCTAATATTAACGTTAACAAATATATAGAAAAAATATAGAGCAAAATTCGCGTCAATGTTTACTAAAATAACCGAGAATTACTCTACTTTAGACACCCAGTTTAAGGAGTCATTTTCTGTTACATAAGAAGACGCCATAGAAAACTTATTCTATGGTTTACTGTTTTATATAATAGGTTAATGTGTGTTAGTGTATTTTATATTAGTTTATTATATATTAGTTTTATTATATATACATATAGATTCTCGTTTATAATATATTTCTTATTTATTTTTTTCTAAGTTATCTTTATAAGATATAACAGTGGCAGATATATCGAGTAATGTCATATTGTTGAGAGTTTTATATCGTTCTTATAGCAATTAACTTGATGGTATACTTTATTTATTTAAAGTTGTAAAGTGTTCAGCAGGTGTTGAGTGACGTGTTGCTTCTGCACTGTCCAGGTATACATTGGTTACCTACCTGCATGATCTTTGTATGTATACTGTATTTATGCGTTCTCTGTATACATGCTGAACTGTATGTCTGTATCGTCTATACATAGTGAACTGTATACCTGTATAGTATATATACTTCCGAAAGCATTTGTAAATGTGTATGACATTTTTACTGATTAAATGTCTACATCTATCTATCTATCTATCTATCTATCTATCTATCTATCTATCTATCTATCTATCTCGTCACTCTGCTCTGTCCACTCACTCAAACACTAACACTACCCCCACAACTCCCTCCCCTCCCCTCCCCAACCTCTCCTCCCCCACTGTTTGTTTACATGCATCCCTCGTGACGTCACTCGATCGTTCTGGCGGCCATCGACGGCACTAATCCGGATTCAGAGGCTCGTTCACAGAAGCCCATCCGGATTCATGTGTTGTTGCTTGATATATCGCTTACCATCACGGTCCATTAATCCCTACGTTATCTTCTAAATGCGGTTCCTCGACTGATATATGGATAACCGCACGCCATTGTTACAGTCTCGTTGTATATATGCGTGTATCCATATATTATATATTACAGTGGAAGTTCTATTTAACGCACTATATAGAGATGAAAGTACATTACATCGAGGGTCCGTTGAATGTGAAACCTCCGTCCAGTGAACTATATACAGATGAAAGGCCGTTATATCAAGGCTCCGGTAGAGATTAAACTACGTCATACTGAGTGTCTGTTACATGTGAAATACCCCATATAACGAACAGTATATGGATGAAGGTCCTTTATGTCGAGGGTTCATTAGATACGCAACCCCTTCTAGCGGACTATATAAAAATAAGTTCGTTATATGGATGTTTCACTATTTATCAAATTAGTTTAATATCTATATTTTACACACACACACACACACACACACACACACACACACACACACACACACACACACACGCTACCAACACCAACCTCGGCATAGACGAAGAATATTATAAGTCTACGGTCTTACCACCCACGTTTCACGAACTCTGGTCATGTAACACCTACACACACACACACACACACACACACACACACACACACACACACACACACACAGGAAAAGGGAAACAACGGAGCACCTTAGCTTTCGTCTTTACTCAAGACATCTTCAGATACGGTTTATATGTCTTATGATTAAGTAAATAAATTATTTCTAATATAATATACCAACCTATCTCTTGGTCTGTCTGTCTGTTGACTAAATTATGATGTGTTGGAGGGAGTGTGTGTGTTTGTTTGTTTGTTTTAAGTTTACTCGTATGTCAGAGAGAGAGAGAGAGAGAGGGGCCTTTAACCTTCTGCCTCTCTCCACACATACACCTCAATCACCTATACACACACACACCCTCAAACATTCTCCCCATCTCCCACACCACCACACCCACACACACACCCCCTCCACCCCACCACACACCCTCCCCCACCCCACCATCCCCCACCCCACCACACCTCCCCACCCCACCACACCCTCCCCACCCCACCACACCCTCCCCCACCACACCCTCCCCACCCCACCCCACCCTCCCCCACCCCACCACACCTCCCCACCCCACCACACCCCTCCCCACCCCACCACCCCCACCCCACCACACCCTCCCCCCACCCCACCACACCCTCCCCCACCCCACCACACCCCTCCCCCCCACCCCACCACACCTCGCCCACCCCACCACCCCCCACCCAACCACACCCTCCCACCCACCACACCCTCCCACCCCACCCCACCCCCTGCCCACCCCACCACACCCCCCCACCCCACCACACCCTGCCCACCCCACCACACCCTGCCCACCCCACCACACCCCTGCCCACCCCACCACCCTCCCCCACCCCACCACCCTCCCCACCCCACACCCTGCCCACCCCACCACACACCTCCCTCACCCCACCACACACCTCCCACCCACCACACCCTCCCACCCCACCACACCCCCGCCCACCCCACCACACCCCCTGCCCACCCCACACCCCCGCCCACCCCACACCCTCCCCCCACCCCACCACACCCTCCCCCACCCCACCACACCCTCCCCACCCCACCACACCCCTGCCCACCCCACCACCCTGCCCACCCTCCACACACCCTCCCCCACCCCACCACACCCTGCCCACCCCACCACACCCTGCCCACCCAACCTCGCCCCACCACACCTCGCCCACCCCACCACACCCTCCCCACCCCACCACACCTGCCCACCCACCACACCCTCGCCCACCCCACCACACCCGCCCACCCCACACCCCCCCCACCCCACCACACCTCCCCACCCCACCACACCCCCGCCCACCCCACCACACCCTCCCACCCCACCACACCCCTGCCCACCCACCACACCCCTCCCCACCCCACCAACCCCTCCCACCCCACCACCCCCCACCCCCACCCCACCCCTCCCCACCCACCACACCCCCGCCCACCCCACCACACCCTCCCCCACCCCACCACACCTCCCCCACCCCACCACACCCTCCCCCACCCCACCACACCCCTCCCCCCACCCCACTCACACTGCCCACCCCACCACACCCCTCCCCACCCCACCACACCTCCCCCACCCCACCACACCCTCCCCCACCCACCACACCCTCCCCACCCCACCACACCCCTGCCCACCCCACCACACCCCTCGCCCCACCCCACCACCCCTCCCCACCCCACCACACCCTGCCCACCCCACCACACCTCCTCCCCACCCCCCACCACACTCCCTCTCCACCCCACCACACCTCCTCCCCACTACATCTCCCACCCACCTCCCCCACCCCACCACACTCTCCCACCCCACCACACTCTCCTCATCTCACCACACCTCACCCCACCACACCCTGCCCACTCCCCATCACACCCTCCCCACACTCCCACACATTCTCCTTCACCCCACCACACCCTTCCACCCCACCACACTCCCCCACCCCACCACACCCTCCCCCACCCCACCACACCCTCTCCCACCCCAACCACACGCCACCACAGTCTACAGAGGAAGAGTAGTAAAGTATTCTCAGTGCACCATTACAGAGACCTAACCTAACCAAACCTAACCTAACCTAACCTAACCTAACCATCTAGCGCCTCCTCTCTTCACCAGTGTGTGGGGGGGTGTGTGTATGGGAGAGCATTATTTTTGTTGTATTTTCATGTCTCACACTCAAAACATACTTCAATCATGTATTCTCTGCGTATTTAATATCTCATATACAAAAATACATCAAATGTCTATTTTTTTCTGTAATTCATGTCTCACTGTACCAAGAGGAGGAGAGTTCTTAGTGTATGTCTCACGCACGTGGGTAAATGTTTATGTCTCAGTGTATCAAAGGGAAAACGCTCTTGGGAAATATTTTATTGCTCACAGTACCAGAGGTAAAGTCGTTACGGATATATATAGGAGGTATTTTATATCTCATGGTAGGTGGTGGTGGTGGTGTTGATTGGGGTGTGTGGGTGGTGGTGGTGATGTGTGGGTGGTGGTGATGGGGGTGGGTGGTGGTGATGGGGGGTGGGTGGTGGTATAGTGGTGTGTGGGTGGTGGTGATGGTGTGTGGGTGGTGGTGGATGGTGGTGTGTGGGTGGTGTGATGGGGGTGTGGTGGTGGGGTGGTGGGTGATGGGTGTGGTGGTGGTGATGGTGGTGATGGGTGTGTGGTGTGGTGGTGGTGGTGGTGATGGGTGTGGGTGGGTGTGTAGATGGGTGTGTGGGTGTGGTGGTGGTGGTGGTGTGGGTGGTGGTGGTGATGGTGGGGTGGGGTGGTGGTGGGGATGGGTGTGGGTGGTGGTGGTGGTGATGGGTGTGTGGTGGTGGTGGTGGTGGTGGTGGTGGTGATGGGCAGGTCGGTGTGGGTGGTGGTTGTGGCGGTTTGTAAGTAGTACAGGTGCACCTCCACCTCCCACCTCCTCCACCTCCCACCTCCCTCCTCCCACCTCCCCCCTCCCACCTCCCCCACCTAAACACTAGCTCCGCCATTGTGTCCGTAGGGTGGATAAATTCTGATTCGTACTGTAATCTTTTGGGCCAATTAGCTAGCTTCCTCTTTACCTTCTAGCCAATCAGAAATCTTCATCGGTATATACTCGCCAATCAGAGAGCTTCATCATAAAAACGTAGCCAATAAGCTACCATTTCCATCAGGCCAATCAGCGTTCCTTTCTACCACTGACTGGCCAATCAGCTTTCATTTCCATCGCTAACTAGCCAATCAGCAGCAATCTATTCCATCGCAGCTACTGGCCAATCAGCGAGGGCTCTAATCCCACCGTGGCCTGCTGACAGCTTAGCGGAAGTTTATTTGCATAGAGAATAAAAGATATGGTTATGGACAGTAATATTATCTCTCTCTCTCTCTCTCTCTCTCTCTCTCTCTCTCTCTCTCTCTCTCTCTCTCTCTCTCTCTCTTTCTGTCTGTCTGTCACTGGAATAGAATAAATATAAAGGAAATTATTATTATTATTAATATTACACACACACACACACACACACACACAGTTCAGGTAGTTAGAGGTCTCTCACTCTCCTAATTGGTTGGTTGCTAACGAGGATGGCTGAGAGTCTGTGTGTACAAACAAAGATATCTCTCATATATCTCTCTCCCTTGTTCTGTGTTAGTCTCTCCAGCGTGGGATAACTGTCTTCCTGTGAGAGATTATGTGTGTGTGTGTGTGTGTGTGTGTGTGTGTGTGTGTGTGTTCACTGCAACCACACTACTACCACCACAACAAATATCTCGCCACCTCACTGTGTATGCAAATTAAGCGTACTTTACCTACCTTTGTGCTGCGGTCCTTCCTGTCCTCCCACTTCCACCACCCCCTACACCACCTATACCACTTCCACCACCCCCTACACCACCTATACCGCCTTCCTACTCCCTACACACCACCTACCACTTCCCTACCCCTACCACCTACCACTTCACCACTCCTACACCACCTATACGCCTTCCACCACCCCTACACCTATGCCACTTCCCACCACTCTCACCACCCTGCTCCTGCACTACCACTCCCTACACCACCTATGCCACTTCCACACCCCTACACCTATACCATTCCACCACCCCTACACCACCTATACCCTTCCCCCTACACCACCTATACCCTTCCCACCACTCCCTACACCCTACTTCCTCCCTACCACTTCCTACCCCTACACCACCCTATACCCACCACCCCCTACACCACCTATACCCTTCCACCCCCCCCTACACACCCTATACCACTTCCACCACTCCCTACACCACCTACCCTTCACCACCCCACCACCTATGCCCTGCCCCACACTCCCCTACACCACCTATGCCACTTCCACCACACCACCACCTATACCACTTCACCCACCTACTGCCTATACCACTTCCCTCCTACACCACCTATCACGCCACCACCCCTACACCACCTACTTCACCACTCCCTACACCATATACCACTTCCCACATCCCTACCTGCCACTTCCACCACCCCCTACACCACCTATACCACTTCCACCACTCCTACACCTATACCACTTCCCACCCCTACCACCTATACCTTCCTCCCTACACACTACCTATACCCACTTCCCTCCCTACACCACCTATACTTCACCACTCCCCTACACCTATCTCCACTTCCACCCCCTACCCACCTATACCACTTCCACCACTCCCTACACCACCCATACCACTTCCACCACTCCCTACCCACCTATACCCACTTTACCCTACACCTATACCACTTCCCACCCACTCTACACCACCTATACCACTTCACACCCCTACCACCTATACCACTTCCACCACTCCTACACCACTTCCACCACCCCTACACCACCTATACCACCACACACACACCACCCTATACCACCCCACCCCCTACACCACCTATACCACTTCCACCATCCCCTACACCACCTATACTACTTCCACCACCCCCTACACCACCTATACCACTTCCACCACCCCCTACACCACCTACACCACTTACACCACCTACACCACTACGCTCGCCTTAATCCGACAGCTCCCAAGTATCCAGGGAGGAAGCGTATTATGTCAGCAGGGAGAAGCATAATCTGGTGGCCAGGGAGGGAGCATAATTGAGTGCCCAGGAAGGAGCATAATCCGTGAGCCATGGAAGAAGCGTATCGTGGGGATCCAGGGAGTCAGTGTAAGAGGAAGGCCAGGGAGTAAGCATAACAAGGAGGCCAGGGAAGAAGCATAACAAGGAGGCTAGGGAAGAAGCATAACAAGGAGGCCAGGGAGTGAGCGTAATTGAGATTCTCTGCAGTATATAGCATACACACTGGCCGAGAACACTCTAGTTAATACACACACACACACACACACACACACACACTCTGTATATTTCCAACTTGTCTGTGTGTGTGTGTGTGGGAGGAAAGAGGAGAGCAAGAGGGAACAGTGAGGGAGAGAGAGAGAGAATGAAAGAGGAAGAGAAAATAAAAACAACGATAGCACAATGAAAGACGGGGAGAGAGAGAGAGAGAGAGAGAGAGAGAGAGAGAGAGAGAGACTTTAAAGGCAGCAGAAGGGTACCGTCAGAACACAACCCAGAAAAGTTTTTGACTTCAGAATCCAAAAGTCACAAATTCCCCACCACCAGATTTTCAGAAATTCCCTGCCTTAATTTTTTCTTCCCCTAACCTTGCTAACCAGAGTCTCAATGCAATTTCGACGCCATATTGGATCGCCACCTTATTACTGTGGGTTAAATGAGGCAATTAGAGGCGTTCTTAACCATTTGTGTCGAAAGTTAAGTGAGTCAGTTAGAGCTCGTTAGTCAGAGTCAGTTAGACTTCGTTAGAATCAGAGTCAGTTAGAATTCGTTAGAGTCAGAGTTCGTTAGAGTCAGTTAGAATTCGTTTGAGTCGGTTAGAGTTCGTTAGAGTCAGTTACAATTCGTTAGAGATCAATAGAGGCAGAGTCAGTTAGATCAGCTAAAGACATTCTCACATCACCAGTTAAGGAAAAACATGAAAAAAAAACAGGTCTTAAGGGGTGTGTGTGTGTGTGTGTGAATTTCCCTCTCACTCTCCCTCATACTCTTTTCTTGTCTTCTTCTCCTCCTCCTCATCCATTCTTCTCCTCTGTCTCCCACTCTCCTCTCCTCCTCTTCGTCTTCATTCACTCGTTTTCTCTCCTTCTTTCATTTTCACTGCATCTCCTCCTTCCCCTCCGTTGAGTTTATGTATGAAGGAATATGTTAAAGCTGAGAGAGAGAGAGAGAGAGAGAGAGAGAGAGAGAGAGAGAGAGAGAGAGAGAGAGAGAGAGAGAGAGAGAGAGAGAGAGAGAGAGAGAGAGAGAGAGAGAGAGAGAGAGAGAGAGAATCTTGTATCCACTACTAAGAAACTCAACACAGAGTTATACCGAAAGACACTTTATAACCATGAGGCAAGACGGTCAGGGGGTCAGGGAAGGGTTAGAGAGTGTCAGGGAGGATATTGAGGGTCAGGGAGAAGTTAGGGAATGTCAGACAGTATCAGGGAGGTGTCAAGTGTATTTAGGATGGATTATGAGAGGTTATGGAAGGTCAAGCAGTATCGGGGGAGGTTATGGGCGGTCAGGGAGGGTCAGGGAGGGTCAGTTAGGGATAGGGAGTGTCAAGAGAGGTCAAGGAGTGTCAGAGGAGGTCAGGTAGTGTCAGGTAGGGTCAAGGAGTGTCAGGGGAGGTCAGGGAGGGTCAGGGAAGGTCAGTTAGGGATAGGGAGTGTCAAGAGAGGTCAAGGAGTGTCAGAGGAGGTCAGGTAGTGTCAGGTAGGGTCAAGGAGTGTCAGGGGAGGTCAGGGAGTGTCAGGGGAGATCAGGAAGTGTCAGGTAGGGTCAGGGAGTGTCAGGGGAGGTTAGGGAGGGGTCGTTAATCACTTCCTGGCTCGCTCGAACACGAAGACCAAAATTAATCACCAGCTAAGAGGGAAAGAAGTGGATTTCTCTCTCTCTCTCTCTCATCTTTTTCTTTCTGTCTCTTTATTTATGCCTTTCTTGACCTCTCTTTCTATTCATCTTTTTGCTTATCTTTCTCTCACTTTTCTCACATTATATCTCTTTCTCTCTTTTTCTTACATTATCCACAAGTTCATTGGTGTTTGATAAGCCAATCAGGATGAGCTTCTTCTTGTTTATTGGTAAACACGAGACGGCGACCAATGAGAGCAAGTAAATACAAGACGCTGACCAATGAGAGAGAGAGTAAACAACAGGAGCCGACCAATCAGTACTCGTGTTTGTAAGTTACCCCGCAGGCAAACACACCATCAAGAAGCGAGTGTTTGTGTGTGTGTGTAGTGAGTTTTGTCAGACCAAACCCAGCCAGTAGAAAAACATACATATCAGTAACTATGAGGGAAGGTCTACCAATAGGTGGCGGTTATTGTTTGTAAAGTGTGAGGATGCTTTACCTCCTCAGGGGCTTTACTGTACATGATATTACTGGCCATGTGTGTCATCAGTTCTCTGGTATGGAAGCTTTGGTCTTGGCGGGAGGTGTAATGGTTGTTTATCAGACCACAGCTTAGAGAAGAACAACACATATAGCAGTAACTAGATGAGCAAGTGTACACCCACATCAGTTGACCCACCTACAGTAATAAACGAGATTAAGACCTGACCCAACAAAGGTCACGGTCACGAAGGGAAAAGGGGTTCCCTCTACCATGTGATGGGAGACCAGGCGGCATGATCTCGTTCATCCAAGAAACTACCCTCCAGCCAGTACACCGACACCTGACCAAACACACCTGGCCAGACAGGGTGGTAATAATTAGGAGACGACATCTGCTGCCCGGAGACCACCAATAAAAGGGGCCTACAGCTCCTTCCAAGGGCACACAGAGACAAAAGGAGACAGAACCCAGAGCCAGACGTAGTCACACTCGGTCACAAGTCGAGGTCGGGACTTCCCTTCCCAGCACCGAGTCCCCAGCTGGCAAAGTCTCCCCCAGGACCACTCACCCCAGCAGTGCCAGGCCCTGCAGTCAGATTCCCCACCCGCTGGGCCTCCCTCAGGTCACACGTGAGTCATTGTCAGGGCGATCCATAGGGTGAGTTACATACGGTGGGAAGTGTATCCATGTCCGAGAGTCATTGTCTCGTAACGTTGATATAATGATCTATTAATGTGTTCAGTTAACTAATAAATAGCTTTACTTAGAAGTTTTGTTTATCAGATTTTCCCTAAGAACATATTAACGGTTAAATAATTATTCAGCCACGCTACCAACTTTAACAATCCTACAACTATAACTCTGACTTTATCTTCTATCCGAGTGTATCACATGTCTCTCTCTCTCTCACCAGGTAATCACACAGTAAGGCTCAGGAGAGAAAAATAGTTAGACTGATAGTAAAAGTGTGAGGGTTTAGATCCGCCATGTTGCTGGTGGTCGACCTTCCTGCTACTTTAATTGTCTACTTCAGGGCGGGAATGGTGGTGGGGGTGGTGGTTAGGGGGGTGTTGGTGGTGATGGTTGGGGTGGTTGGTGGTTGGTGGTGGTGGGTAAAGGGGTGTTTGGTGATTGTGGTTAGGAGGGGATAGTTGGTTGTGGTAGTGGTGGTGATATCTCTCACTTTATCTCTCGCCTTAGGTAAAATTATCACCATAACCACCATTAATACTACTACCATCCACCACTACCCCATAACCACCACTCACTAACAACAAAATTTCCCTCAAAAAAAAAACATCCGATAATTTTTTTTACTTTCAGACAAAAAAACAAAGCAAATCTTAATTCCAGTTCTTTCTCTGGCCTTTGAGAGACAGTCGTGAGAGAGACAATGAGAGAGACAACTGAACCCAGACAAGAGAGAGACAAAAGCTCCCTCCCTGATCTATGAGACAGAAAGAGAGAGAGAGACAGAGAGACAGACAGAGAGACAGACAGACAGAGAGAGAGAGAGAGAGAGAGAGAGAGAGAGAGAGAGAGAGAGAGACAAAAGAATCTCAATTGTTTATTTACTGAAGTCTCCTCTTTGTGTCTCACTGTAAAAGACCAAATGAAGAGAGATGAATTGTGGGAGATATTTATGGTGTTTGTTTATCATGTTTGTTTGTTTGTTGGTGGTGTTGTTTTTGTTTGTGAAATGATAAATGAAAGAGGAGACGTAATTACTGATAAATGAAGAATTAAACACGTTTGATGATGGGAATAAACAAAACACCAATAAAGAAAATAAACAAAAACACAAATAAACAATAAAATATACAAAATAGGCAATAAATAAGAGAATAAAGCAGAAACACCGATAATGGCGGGAAGTAAATGGGTTTTAAATGGCCAGCGAGAAATATAGTGAGTTATGTAAAGGACAACTTGAGGGAAAATAGTTTGAGAAGATTTAAACGTTGGCTGCCTCACTCAACCAAGATGGATGACGACAGTGCAGTGCTTCAGGGAGGGAGGGAGAGAGAGAGAGAGAGAGGAGGCAATGTTCTAGAAGGTCCTGGAAAGTTTCAAAGGGTTCTGGAATGTTCTAGAAAGCCCTGGAAGGTTCTAAAAAGTTGTAAAATGTTCTAAAAGATTCTAAAAGCCGTATCAGTTAATTTTTTCTGAATCTGAAATACGGTAATGTTCTCTACCGGTTCACTTAAGCTACAATGAAACAATTTACTTTAATGGGCTCGTAAGTTTATTTATTTTTTCTCCTGAGACATAAATTTGTGGCTTCTTTACTCATGAGACATAAATATGACTGTCAATGTGGAGTCAAATATGCTCTATGACTCTACTGTGTAATGACGGTGAAGGAGAGGGGGAGTGGAGGAAGGGGAGGTAGGAGAAGGTGGAGGAGAGGGGGAGTGGAGGAAGGGGAGGTAGGAGAAGGTGGAGGAGAGGGGAGGGAGGAAGGGGAGGTAGGAGAAGGTGGAGGAGAGGGGGAGTGGAGGAAGGGGAGGTAGGAGAAGGTGGAGGAGAGGAGTGAGAGTGAAGATAAAGAGGGAAGGAGGAAGGGGAAGGAGAGAGGGAGAAGGAGTAGAGGAGAGTAAGAGAGGGAGGGAGAAGGAAGGGTAAGAGTAGAGAAGGAATGAATAGAAGGAGAGGGAGTGAGAAGGAGAGAGGAGGAAGGAGTCATTCATCTTACTTAATTCACCTCCATCTTGTTTTGTTTTCCTCCATCTATCTTTTTCCTTCCGTCTAATTCCCTTCTTTATTCCTTCTTCTTTATACATCGTTATATCGTTATCCACTTAAGCTATTCCTATAACTTCTCTTTTCTTTAACACAAATTTTCTTCTTTATCTGAGAACTCTTATTACTGTGTGAGATAGGGAGAGAGAGGGAGAGAGAGGGAGAGACAACAGAGGGGAGAGAAAGAGAGGGAGAGAGAGGGACAGGCAACAGAGGGGAGAGAAAGAGAGGGAGAGAGAGGGAGAGGCAACAGAGAGGAGAGAAAGAGAGGGAGAGAGAGGGAGAGGCAACAGAGAGGAGAGAAAGTGAGGGAGGTTGGATTAAAAGTATGAGTAAGGGGAGAGAGAGGGGAGAAGAGGTCATACGTCATCGTTTAAGGTCACGAGTCTTTTATGACCTTCAGGGCCACAAAGGTCAACCTGAGTAATAACAACAACAACAATAATAATAATAATAATAATAATAATAATAATAATAATAATAATAATAATAATAATAATAATAATAATAATAATAATAATAATAATAATGATGATGATGATGATGATGATGGTGATGATAATAGGTTAGGTTAGGTTAAGAAGCAAGAAGGTTATGTAAATATTATTGAGACGGACACTGGGACTCCAAGTGTATTGTTATGAAGGAAGAACATGGAGAAGGGAAAGGGGGAATTAAATAGAGAGAGAAAGAGAAAATAGAAGGGGAAGAAGACACACGGGAAGGAGGAAGATGGAGAGGTAGAGAGAGAGTCACAGAGAAACAATAAATGCATAGATGGACAGAGAGAGAGAGAGAGTCACTATAACCTCGTGTACAGTGCTCACACACACACACACACACACCTTGTGTAGGTATTCGAGTGTATGTATGTGTGTGTGTGTGTGTGTGTGTGTGGAGGTGTGTGTGTGGAGGTGTGTGTGTGGAGGTGTGTGTGTGTGTGTGTGTGTGGGAGGTATGTGTGTGGAGGTGTGTGTGTGTGTGTGTGTGTGTGTGTGTGTGTGTGTGTGTGTGTGTGTGTGTGTGTGTGTGTGTGTGTGTGCGTGAAGGTGTTCAGTGTTTTGGCCAATAGACGGCTGGAAAGACTGTCAACTGAAAGGAGTTGATGGAGATGAGGGAAATGGCGAGAGAGAGAGATGGTAGAGATAGGGGCGGGGGGAGACGGTGAGGGAGATGGGGGAAGACGGTGAGGGAGATGGGGAGAGAGACGGTGAGGGAGATGGGGGAGAGAGATAGAGGGAGATGGGGAGGTGTGGGGAGGGCGTAAGGAGGAATTCAGGCCTTGGAGAATCTTCTATTATTTAATCAACGCCTTCTTTCTTTTTCTCACCTCCTTCTCCTCCCTCCTCCTCCCTCCTCCCTCACCCTCCCTCCTCCTCCCCCACCTCCCTCCTTCCCTTCTCCTTCTCACCTCTCCCTTCTCCTTCCCTCCTCACCCTCCTCCTCCCCCTTTCTCCCCTCCTTCCCTCCCTCCTCACCTCCTCCTCCTCCCCCCTCCCTCCTTTCCTCCCCCTCCTTCCCTCCTTCTCACCTCCTTCTTCTCCTCTTCCTTCACCTCTCCTCCTCCCTCCTTCCTCCTCCTTCCCTTCTCCTTTCTCCCTCCCCCTCCTTCCCTCCCCTCCTCACCTCCCTCCCCCTCCTTCTCCTTCTTCCCTTCTCCTTCTCCCCTCCTTCTTCTCCTCCCTTACTTCACACGAAACATTTCTCAAAACATTTCCAGGTCAAGAAATTAAATATTCGTCCCTCAGTTTCTCGCTATTTCCCGGGTCAAAGGTCAGGTCACGAGTGTGTGTGTGTGTGTGTGTGTCTGTTTCTGTTTCTGTTTGTGTGTGTTTGTTTGTGTGGGTGTGTGTGTGCGCGCGCAAGCTTCATCAACAAACGCTATTCCCTTTTTCACAATTACACTAAAAAAACACGGAATCAAATACTAATACAAAATGTTCAGCAAACACCATTTACTCTTTCACAATTTCACAACAAAATAGTATTGCACTTGTAAATATAAACACTTCAATGGAATAGAGTGTGTATCTGTCTGTCTGTGTCTGTCTGTGTCTGTCTGTCTGTCTGTCTGTCTGTGTCTGTCTGTCTGTCTGTGTCTGGTAAACAACACAACTCTCGTGACCGTTGAGGCTGACGGAATGTGTGTGTGTGTGTGTGTGTGTGTGTGTGTGTGGGTGTGGGTGCAGTGTGTGTGTGTGTGTGTGTGTGTGTGTGTGTGTGTGTGTGTGTAATAATAATAATAATAATAATAATTGCTAACGGTTTATTGAAAGAGTTTGGCAGCCGGAAGGCTGAAAATATACAAGTTGTTATTATTTGGGGAATGGTTACGAATTACAAATAATATACAAGTAACATAAGTGACACAATAAGACATATAATAACTAGATGGGGAAAAGCTCAAACTACAGTTCATTTCAACATAGTGACAGTGTAAGGAGCAGTATTTACTGGGAGTGAATACACTGATTTATTACAAGTTATTGATAATATTTACAATGGTTGGGACTGGGCTGTTCTTATAGCGATCAGTTCGTGCACGTATGGGCTGGATGCGGTTGTGGTGTCGAACAGCAATTCTCGGGCTAGGGATCTCAGGTGGTAGTAGGAGCCGGTGTGTGTGTGTGTCCCTGTGATTATTTGCTTGACAAAACTAGAAAGAGCAATAGTTAAATAGTGAGAGAGAGAGAGAGAGAGAGAGAGAGTGGAGGCGAGAAAGCGTAAATTAAAGAGAGTGATAATACCCCACAAACTATCTAAATTATAGCGCCAAATA
>NW_024728688.1:25000-62500 GCF_018991925.1 Homarus americanus | reverse complement strand
TAGGCCAGGCACTGTGCTGTCATGCTAGGCCAGGCACTGTGCTGTCATGCTAGTTGTGCACTGTGCTGTCATGCTAGGGCCAGGCACTGTGCTGTCATGCTAGGCCAGCACTGTGCTGTCATGCTAGGCCAGGTACTGTACTGTCATGCTAGGCCAGGCACTGTACTGTCATGCTAGGTCAGACACTGTGCTGTCATGCTAGGCAGGCACTGCTGTCACTGCTAGGCCAGGCACTGTCTGTCATGCTGGGCCAGGCACTGTGCTGTCATGCTAGGCCAGGCACTGTCTGTCATGCTAGGCAAGGTACATCATGCTAGGCCAGGCACTGTACTGTCATGCTAGGCCAGGCACTGTACTGTCATGCTAGTGACTGTCACGCTAGGCAAGGCACCTTTGTATGGTAGTTTAAGTGAGTTAGTTAGATACGTTCTCACATCACCAGTTAGGAGGAAAATTTAACATTGGAACCTTTGAGAATCAATCAGCTGGACCTTATTGTCACCTGTCATAACCTGTCCGCAACACACCTCAGACAGCGTGTGTGTGTGTGTGTGTGTGTGTGTGTGTGTGTGTGTGTGTTGGCCCCTGGACATTTAGCAGACCGCTGGCGACCTCTTCCCTCCCTCCCCTCCCTCCTTTCTCTTCCCTCAACCTCTCCTCCTTCCCTCCACCCCTCCGTCTCTTTCTTCTCTCCCTCTATACCTCACCTATCACCCGTTTTTCCCGCCTTTATACTTCTCTCTCCCTCACTTCTAACCTCTCCTTCCCTTCTAACCCTCTTATTCCACTCTACCCCTCTCCTTCCCTTTTCCCTCTCCCTCCACTACCCCTCACCTCCCCTCGTCGCCGCCAATCCCCGGCTGACACACACACACGCACACAGTCAGTGAGGGCTGCGGCCTCTAACGCGGCGCACGGGACCACTACTCGCTCTCAGCCCCGCGTCTCACACTACACGCTCGCTTGCCGCAGCCCGCGGTAATCCTCGGCTTGTACAACGTGTCAGTGCGGCTAACTTGCGGCACTCTGGCCTGTAGCGTGGTGACCTGATCCACCAGTGTGTTAAGGGGTCAGATGACTATAACAGCGTGACTCTCCCTCCCTCCCTGGGCCCAACAAGGTCATGTGAGGGATGGCGTGACACCAGACCATCACTCACTGTGTGGAAGACCGCCAGCTCCGGCGCTGGTACTGTGATATGAACTACTTCTTTACTCCCTCGTCACTTGCCGTCACCGGGTAATAACACACACGGTGAATATTACCAGAATATCTTAAAAAAAACAAGAAAAAAACATTCATTTGGGAAAATATTTAAGTGGTAATGAAATAGACTTGATATCGTCTTGAGGACATTGTGTAGTGGTCCTTGTGACTCCCGGAGGACCTCAGGTAACACCCTGAAAAATACCTGTCCACACCTGGGTAATTATATACCTTGAAAGTAATTAAAATATACCTTTACAAAGTTCTAAAACACAACAGGGAAATACACAAACGACGGCGCCTCTTGTGATGACTGCCAGTACACACACACACACACAGCCTTGATATACACCACTAACTTCTGAGCCAGTGTGTGTATACGTGTGTGTGTGTGTGTGTTTGTCCTTGCATCATGTTAATCTAGAAACAAAATTAAATAGCTCGGAGGACAAATTTACTGGTGGAAGGCAAGCCATTAGTTGAAGACATAATTAACTCTAGATGAGTTCATAAACCTGAAAAGACATTAAGGAAAAGTTAATTAACCTTATTGGAATATTAAATGGCCCTGACAACTTCCTCACTCCACAAGGTAAGTTAAATAGCCACTGTAATTAACTTTAAGTAGATGTTAAATGGCTGATATCTTCATTAACTTAGAGGTGTAAGTTAAATTGCCATGGGAGTCAATTAGAGGTTTAGGTAGTTTGGGTGATTAAGAAGTTGGTTTAAAGGTCTTGATCAAGATAGATGAATTATATGGCTTCTTCCTCTGACACTCTCATTGATTGTATGCTTATTAGTGACACACACACACTGTACACACACACAGACACACTGTACACACACACAGACACACTGTACACACACACACTTATTGTGCATACACACACAGACACACCGTACAAACACACACACACACACACCGTACAAACACACACACACACACACCGTACAAACACACTGTACACACACACACACACACACGCACACACACGCACGCACACAGACACACACAGAGTGGACTACTGCACCACCCTCGTCATCGCCACCTCCTGCCACCTGCAGTCCCCCACCCACCTCGCACAGTCCGCCACTACAACAAAATTCAGCCCATAAGAGCCCGCACCGATAGATATAAGAACAGCACCATCCCATCTATTGTTAAAATAATAAACAACTCCTGATTTATGTACTGTACAGCCCTGTAAATGTATTCAATGCATATTATATCATTATGTCTAAATCAAATGTAAGTCTGTATATTTTCAGCCACTGGCTGCAACTCTATTAATAAACCGTTTATTATTACTATTATTATTGCACTGTACAATGAAAGACAAAAGTCGTGTCGTGAAATTTGGTGAAAACATATGCCGAAGGGCTAAACTTTTGGTGCGCTCTGCCTTAGGGTGCTCCACCACTAGTGACGTTACCCCAATCGGATTTAGTGCCGTTAATGCTCACTAGCTGTTTCCTGTCCTGTAACCACGCACTAATCCATTTTAGAATATCTCCTTTAATGCCATGAGCCTTCACTCTTCTTATTAGTTTTTCGTGAGGGACTCTGTCGAAGGCTTTACTAAAGTCAAGATATACCACATCACAGTCGTGCCCGTCATCTGATTCGAAAACAGCTGAAAAGAATGTTGATAGATTAGTTAGACATGAACGCCCGCTTGTGAAGCCATGCTGGGAATCATTGATCAACGTGTGCTTCTCCAGGTGATTTCGAATAGAGTTTGAAATTATTGCTTCCAGTAATTTGCCTACAATTGATGTTAAACTGATTGGACGGTAGTTAGAGGATTGTGATCTATCTCCCTTCTTGAAAATCTGTATTACATTCGCTATCCTCCAGGATTCTGGTACTACACCCGTTTTTAATTACATGCTAACCTCTTCCTTACATTCCTTTAATACTCTGGCAAATATCTCCTCGGGACCTGGTGACTTATTAGGCTTTAGTTTGTCTATTTGCTTACTAACATCGTTACTAGTCACTACTATCTCGCTTAATTTATTTTCTTCACTGTCTCTGTATAGAGTCGGCGCCTCGGGTATCATGTTTAAATTTTCGGTGGTGAAAACTGTTGAAAAATATTTATTCAGATTATTGCTCATTTCTCTGTCATCCTCAACCCTCATATTTTGTGAGGTTATCGTTGTTAGGTCTCCAGGTAGAGTGAGCTCGCCCTCTGTGGGTACAATGTGTGAGGTCACCTCACGTGAGGTCATATAATCCATCCCCAAGCGTGATACCCCTGCTCTCAGCTGCCTTTTCAACCTATCAAAGTTTGCCCTTCTGAAATCTGGGACTTTAATGGAATTTCCTTGCGACTGCCATTAAATTCTAATATGAGTCTTACTTCTTTGTGATCGTTGTTAGCGAGTTCGTTCCCTGCCTCCACACTACTAATGAGGTTTTCTCTGTAAGACAGAATAAAGCCTAGTATATTATTACCCCTGGTGGGTTTGGTTATATGTTGACCCAGGAAACAGTCCTGAACTGTTTCAAGAAAATCCTCTGATTCTGAGTTACCCGTAAGGTCGATCCAATCTATGTGGCTAAGGGGTTAAGGTCATACTACTATTACCGAGACTTTTGGCTGTGTACAAAACATACATAACGTTTCGTCACAAAATGGTCATTAATCTTTGACCAAATATATACAATACTTACTTATATGACATTAACATAACAATACTTATATACAGTATTCTTATACAATATACATATGATATACAGCCATATATATAAAAATCAACATTTAAATATATATGACCCATATACAGGCCAAATGTATATAATACTTATATAAACTGCACTTATATGACTAAGTAAAACACTGCAATATAGCCAGGCAATAATCACTATATGACCATCACCTGCAACCACGCCCCGACAACATATACATAGCATAGACAGCCGTCAACATCCGATAGTGTATATGGCAACATAACGGTGGTCAAGCATATGGGCAGATGATCAAGCATGAGATGGTGGACTGAAGTCAACATAGCGATGAAGCATGGGATGAAAAACTGGTCAACATGGATGGTCAGCATGGCAGACATGGGTGTGTGGATGGTCAGGGCAGGTCAGTGCGTTTGGTGTGGATGGCCCAATCACCTACAACCATCACCTTTACACCACCTACAACCATCACCTACAGCCACCACCTACAGCCATCACCTTCAACCACCACCTACAACCATCACCTGCAACCATCACCTACAACCACCATAAACAACCATCACCTGCAACCCACCTACAACCACCACCTACAACCACCACCTACAACCACCACCTACAGCCACCACCTACAACCACCACCTGCAACCACCACCTACAACCATCACCTACAACCACCACCTACAACACATGCCCTACAACCACCGCTAAACAACCATCACCTACAACCATCAGCCCACCACCACCACCTACAACCACCACCTACAACCACCTGCAACCACCACCTCCTGTACACCACCTACAACCCCACCTGACACCAGCTGGATGGTCAAGGGCCATCTGGTAGCCAGTTGGTTATTGCTATCATTTTGAATTAATTTAATAACACAGCACTTTGCAACTCAGTGATAATTGAGGTTGGAACATAATGAGTGATGGCAGGTGTGTATTAATGTGTTGTTGTTTGTTTTTGTTTTTGTTATTATTATTGTTATTATTATTATTGTTATTATTATTATTGTTATTATTATTATTGATTATTATTATTGTTATTATTATTATTATTTATTATTATTATTGTTATTGTTATTATTATTGTTATTATTATTATTATTATTATTATTATTATTATTGTTATTATTATTATTATTATTATTTATTATTATTATTATTATTATTATTATTATTATTATTATTATTATTATTATTATTATTATTATTGTTATTATTATTATTATTATTATTATTATTATATTATTATTATTATTATTGTTATTATTATTATTTGTCATTATTATTATTGTTATTGTTATTATTATTATTATTATTATTATTATTATTGTTATTATTATTATTATTATTATTATTATTGTTATTTATTTATATTATTATTATTATTATTATTATTATTATTGTTATTATTTGTTATTATTATATTATTGTTATTGTTATTATTATTGTTATTATTATTGTTATTATTATTATTATTGTTATTATTATTATTATTATTATTGTTATTATTATTATTATGTGTTATTATTATTATTATTATTATTATTATTATTATTATTATTATTGTTGTTGTTATTATTATTATTATTATTATTATTATTATTATTGTGTTGTTGTTATTATTATTGTTATTATTATTAGTATTATTATTATTATATTGATTGGTTATTATTATTGTTGTTGTTGTTGATAGTAGCAGTGAAAGTAGTAGTAGTAGTAGTATTAGTAGTAGTAGTAGTAGCGTATTTCCTACTGTCTAATATTGGGGCAAGTTGAGTCAGGGTTACAATGAAGATGAACGGTAACAACTCCGGGTTATAATAACAATGGCACATAGGCTCGCATCCTCCTGTGTTTTGTGGTCACCGTTTTATATGAGGAGAATAACCTCCCTGGGTGAGAGAGAGATAGTGGGATGAGGACAATGTACAAAGGCTGAAAAAGAAAGAAAGAAAAAGAAGACAGTAAATGAGAGACAAAGAGAGAATTAGAGGCAAATAAAAAGGAGCAAATAAAAGGCAGAACTAAGAGACACACACAGACACAGACAGACAGACACTCTGATCATAAAAAACCACGATAATACAGACAAATATTCAGACACACACTGTATATATGACAGGAGGACTTTACCACCTAGTCTGTCTTTTCACTTCCTGTCACGCTAATATGACAGGTATTGACAGGTAACCTGAAGCCAATGACAGCCAACCACCAGGTAACGTCTAGCTGCAAGTAATGTTAATGACTGGTGTGAAGGTGTGAGATTATTTATCACGTGTGTGTGTGTGTGTGTGTGGGTGTGGGTGTGTGTGTGTGTGTGTGGATGTGTGTGTGTGTGTGTGTGTGTGTGTGTGTGTGTGTGTGTGTGTGTGTGTGTGTGTGTGTGTGTGTACACCTTTTTAGACTCTTCTTTCCAAAGACTAATATTAATTAATTGATAAAGTTTAATCATGAAGAGAAGTTCGAGGAAGAGGGCGAGGAGGGTAGAGAGGAGGAGAGAGGGGCGAGGAGGAGAGGAGAGGAGGAGAGAGAGGGCGAGGAGGGAGTAGAGGAGGGAGAGGGGCGAGGAGGGTAGAGGGGAGGAGGAGAGAGGGGCGAGGAGGAGAGGAGAGGGAGGAGAGGGGCGAGGAGGGAGTAGAGGGAGGGAGAGGGGGTGAGGGAGGGAGGTGGGGGGAGGAGGGGGAGCGGGGAGGGGAGGGAGAGGAGGGAGAGGGGGCGGGAGTGAGAGGGGGAGGAGAGAGGGCGAGGAGGGAGTGGGGGGGGGAGGAGAGAGGGGCGGGGAGGGAGTAGAGGGGGAGGAGAGAGGGGTGGGGAGGAGGGGGAGGAGAGGGGGAGGGAGTAGGAGGGAGGAGGGAGAGAGGGCGGAGGGTGGGGAGGGGAGAGGAGGGGCGGGGAGGAGTGGGGAGGAGAGGGCGGGAGGGGGAGTGGGGGGAGGAGAGGGGAGGGGAGGGAGTGAGGGGGAGGGAGAGAGGGGCGAGGAGGAGTGGGGAGGAGGGGGTGGGGAGGGAGTGGGGAGAGGGGGTGGGGAGGGGAGGAGAGAGAGGGGCGAGGAGAGGGAGGAGGGAGGAGGAGGGAGTAGGGGAGAGAGGGGCGAGGAGGGGTGGAGGGGAAGAGAGGGAGAGGAGGGAGTGGGGAGGGAGGGGGGAGGAGGGGGTGGGGAGGAGGGAGAGAGAGGGGCGGGGAGGGGTGGGGGAGGAGAGGGGCGAGTAGGGAGTGGGGGAGGGAGAGAGGGGCGGAGGGGTAGAGAGGGGAGGAGGGGGTGGGGAGGGGGAGAGGGAGGAGAGAGGAGTAGAGAGAGGAGGAGAGAGGGACGGGGAGGGGGAGGGGAGGAGAGGGGCGAGGAGGGTGAGAGGGAGGAGAGAGAGGGGCGGGAGGGGTGGGGGAGGGAGGGAAGGGTGAGAAGGGTAGAGGGAGGGAGGGGGGCGAGGGGGGAGAGGGGGAGGGAGAGAGGGGCAAGTGGGGAGGGGTGAGAGAGGGACGAGGGAGGAGGGGTAGAGAGGGAGGGGAGGGGGAGGGGAGGGGAGAGAGAGAGGCAAGGAGAGGAGGAGAGAGGGACGAGGAGGTAGAGGGGAGGAGAGAGGGGGCGGGAGGGAGTGGGGGAGGAGAGAGGGGCGGGGAGGAGTAGAGGAGGAGGAGGGGCGAGGAGGGGTGGGGAGTGGGAGGAGGAGAGAGGGCGGGGAGGAGTAGAGGGAGGCGAGAGGGGCGAGGAGGGGGTGGGGAGGGAGGAGAGAGGGGCGAGGGAGGGGGTGGGGAGGAGGGAGAGAGGGGCGAGGAGGAGTGGGGGAGGAGAGAGAGGGACGAAGAGGGGGTAGAGGGGAGGAGGGGGCGAGGAGGGTGGGGGAGGGAGGAGAGAGAGGGGCGAGGGAGGGGAGTAGAGAGGGAAGGAGGAGAAAAGAGGAGATTTATGAAAAATGTTTAGAATGAGAGATGAAAGAATTGATAAAGGAGGAAATAGAAAGCAAAAAATAAAAGTTAAAGGCTACAAGGTAAAAGCTAAAAGAGCTTATCATCTGGCAGTGAAGCTTGGAAGACCACCCAAGCTAACAGAGCTAAGTATGTCTCCGGACTGACTTGAAAATGCTAAGCTAAGTGTGTTTTCCCACTCTCTAACTTGGATATGTGGAAAGCTAAGCGTAGGGGTAACAGCTAAAGTATATTCCAGAGACTCAACCTTAAAAAAAAAGCTAAGTTCTTCGTAGACTTAATGTTAGCGTGGGAAGCTATATAGGAGCCTAGTCAGCTTTCCACCTCACTGCAAGAGACTCAATGCGCGTTAGCACAATCGGATTAGCTTGACAAACGACAATACGTCAGCTTTCCACATAGCTGAACGGTCCTGAAAGAAGTACCATTAGCTGCCTCCATTGAGTGGGTAGGAGTGGAACCTTCACTCTGGGGGAGAGAGTGATGGTCTGAGTGCCTTGTGAACCCCTGTGAGTGTATTGTAAAGTATGTTGGTGAAAGAGAACGTCCGGGTAGGTATTGGTGGATGAGTACGTTCCTGAGAGTGCACAGTTGGATGAGTACGTTCCTGAGAGTGCATAGTTGGATGAGTACGTTCCTGAGAGTAGACAGTTGGATGAGCACGTTCCTGAGAGTGCACAGTTGGATGAGTACGTTCCTGAGAGTGCATAGTTGGAAGGTACGTTCCTGAGAGTGCAAGTTGGATGAGTACGTTCCTGAGAGTGCACGATTTGGATGAGTACGTTCATGAAATTCATAGTTGGATGAGTACGTTCCTGAGAGTAGACAGTTGGATGAGCACGTTCTGAGGTGCATAGTTGGATAGTACGTTCTGAGAGTAGACAGTTGGATGAGCACGTTCCTGAGAGTTGCACAGTTGGATGAGTACGTTCCTGAGAGTGCATAGTTGGAAAGTACGTTCCTGAGACAGCACAGTTGGATGAGTACGTTCCTGAGAGTGCATAGTTGGAAGAGTACGTTCTGGGTGCACAGTTGGATGAGTATGTTCCTGAGAGTGCATAGTTGGAAAGAGTACGTTCCTGAGTGCTGCAGTTGGATGAGTACGTTCCTGAGAGTGCACAGTTGGTTGAGTACGTTCCTGAGAGTGCACAGTTGGATGGTACGTTCTGAGAGTGCACAGTTGGATGAGTACGTTCCTGAGAGTGCACAGTTGGTTGAGTACGTTCCTGAGAGTGCACAGTTGGATGAGTGCACGTTCCTGAGAGTGCACAGTTGGATGAGTACGTTCCTGAGAGTGCACAGTTGGATAGTACGTTCCTGAGAGTGCACAGTTGGATGAGTACGTTCCTGAGAGTGCACAGTTGGTTGAGTACGTTCCTGAGAGTGCACAGTTGGATGAGTACGTTCCTGAGAGTGCGTTAATAAGTGAGTACGTCTGGGAGAGTACATTACAGTGTACAAGGTGTTACATGAGTACAGGAATACTGTATAGTGGGACTTCTAACCCACCGGCCCTCAGCGTGAACAATGACCCACCAAGGCAGCTGTTAAGAGGTTACAGTGCCAAGGTGTGCCAGTAATATTGTTACTCCAGCGACCACTGCGGCGGCACTGGTGGTGGTGGTCTCTCTCTCTCTCTCTCTCTCTCTCTCTCTCTCAGTGATTCCATTATCAACACACCGGGTCATAAGCTGTATTCATCAGCACAATGTCAGCCTTTACTGACTAACTGATAAACTTTTCTTGTCACGTGAGGGAGTTTTATCTTGCCATTCACGTATCTAGATAAATGTGTTTACCAATCCTAACTGACGTCGTGTAGGACATTTTTCCGTCTGATTTGGGTTCACAGGCAACACAGTATATTCGCTGTCGGACGTATGACCAACATCCCTCCTGAACTAACGCAGCTTTGACGATTTATTTTTTTTTTCGTGTTGTTTTTTTATTGTTTGTTCGTGTTTTAGGTTTTTTTCCGTGTGGGGTAAAAATATTCACCGTGGCTTTGAAAACTCCTGCCAGTTTTTTTTTTTTTAAACAAAGATTTTTGGCGACTAGAAATGAAAATGGGTTCTGGTGTGTGTGGGTGTTTGTGTGTTTGTGCGTGTGTTTGTTTATCTGTGTGGGTGTGTGTATGGGTGTGTGTATGGGTGTGTGTCATTCCCTCTACGAACGATGACTTAATTTAAGAACAATGGGTCAGCCTACTCGTCCTCAAAGGGTTAAGTCATCGTCCTCAAAGGGTTAAGTCATCGTCCTCAAAGGGTTAAATCATCGTCCTTAAAGGGTTAAGTCATCGTCCTCAAAGGGTTAAGTCATCGTCCTCAAAGGGTTAAGTCATCGTCCTCAAAGGGTTAAATCATCGTCCTCAAGGGTTAAGTCATCGTCCTCAAGGGTTAAGTCATCGTCCTCAAAGGGTTAAACTAAAATAAATGTAAAAAAAAACCAGTTCCTCGTGGTCCTTCCTACAAATTGGATGCTGTCATACAAATGCCTTCCTGTATCACGCCGAGTTATGTGGTGCCAGTAAATATATAGGTGCAATATGTGTACCTACAGTATGTGTTTACATGTATGGCTGTAGGGGTGAGGGATGTGTTGTGGTGTGCTGTAAGGGTGTGTTGTAGGGGGTGTGTGGATGGATGAGGGTGTGTTGTGTTGTGGTGTGTTGTAAGGGTGTGTTGTAGGGGGTGTGTGGATGGATGAGGTGTGTTGTGTTGTGGTGTGTTGTGGGGTGTGTGTAGGGGGTGTGTGGATGGATGAGGGTGTGTTGTGTTGTGGTGTGTGCTGTAGGGTGTGTGTAGGGGTGTGTGGATGGATGAGGGTGTGATGTGTTGTGGTGTGCTGTAGGGGTGTGTTTGTAGGGGGTGTGTGGATGGATGAGAGTGTGTTGTGTTGTGATAGATTATAACTTGTTGTAGTTCACTATTTTGTATAATAAGCGTAGACTAGCTGTTGAAATTCAATGTCTGTTTCAAATAATTCAAAGCTAAACCTCTCTCTCTCTCTCTCTTTTTTTTTCACTTCCATTTGTCTTCTCTACTATTTATACTTCTCAGTCCAGTTTCCTTCAGCTATTCACACCTCTCTCTGTTTATCTATGTAAATTCTTCTCTCTATGTCCCTTTGTATCTATACGTATTCTCTCTCTCTCTCTCTCCATCAATCAGACTCACAGAGGCGGTATAAAACTTTACTTTCTCCAGAAGAAAGTATAAAAGTTTACAAAAATTTGATTTCGTCATATTTTCAGTGAGTCACTCAGACCATCAGCTGGTTGCGGTGTGGGGGTGGTTGGACGGTGCTGTGGTGCTGTTATGGTGCTGTGATCTGGTGCTGTGTTCTGGTGCTGTGACGTTATGGTGCTGTGATCTGGTGGTGTTCTGGGTGCGGTGTTCGGTGCTGGTGCTGGAAGTGATGCTGTTATGGTGCTGTGGTGCTGGGCTGAAGTGATGCTGTTATGGTGCTGTGAGGCTGAGCTGAAGTGATGCTGTTATGGTGCTGTAGTTGAGCTGAGGTGATGCTGTTGATGGTGCTGTGATGATGTGTTGTAGTTGTTTGATGTTGTAAACGGTTACTAAGGTGCTGTGATGGGAGTGACGCTGTTATGCTGTTATGTTACGTATAACCCTAAATAACGTTACGATGATTATAAAAACTTGTAGTTTATATATAACTAAACTATATATATAAAACACTTTATCACAGACAAACAAACAAAATACAAGCATTCTCTCGTTATACTACAAGCCTCACTAACTACACACACACACACACACACACACACACACACACACACACACATTCACACACACACACACACACACACACACACACACACACACACACACACACACACACACACACTCTGATAATTCACCTAAGTACATTAAAACACCTTCAAAATGTACAGTTAGGTGAGCATAATTGTTTTTTATTGAGGCTGTACTGTAGTTACGGCAAATACTATATTAAGTGAGTTTATGATAATACTCTACATGGTTGGTGTGATTATTGTGTAAAGTGTGTAGTAGTTTGTGAGAGTGATGATGGTCATGGAAAGTGTGTTGATAATAATAATAATAATAATAATAATATAGGTTAAGAACAGGGTCGCCACTTGGAGTATAACCCTGCGGTCACCTGCTGTGGAGTTTTGGGTGATAGAATATTTAACTCTCCCGCCATCAATAAATAAAGAAACTCTCCAGGATTACCTTTAAAGTCACTAGCGTTGTCCTGACCTATTATCCACCACCGCTCACCTAGCTACAGTATTCCCCAAGGTGACCAGAGGATAGGATTAAAAAAAAAAAAAAAAATAACATTGTCGTTTCATTTAGAGTTTCAGTCTGTAACATATATTGATATTATTGTTTATGACTACGCTTCAATGTTTTCGTCATTTAAGCTTGTTTTCTTGGGCTTTATGGGTAGAAATAATTTTTTAAAGCTGTGGAAAAGGATAATATGGTCAGCTTGACTTTGAAGGGATGTGTAGTGATATGTTTGTCGGGGGGAAGAATTTGTGTCAGTAAGGAATAACATTTGTATGATTTTTTAAGTTTACGCGTATATTTCGGACTTGTATGATAAAATATTAATACAACCATATCAATAAAATTCAGACGTAGAAAAATCGATAATGAAAGGTATTATCGATTAAAATATTAATACAAAATTAATGATAATGGAGATAATGTGGTATAAGGGTTAATGGGACAGGCGCCATCTATTTTATGATTCATTGCCGTATTTATGTCGATATCGTTGTATAATAAAGTCATAAAAATAACATTATGTTAAAATTAACAATACGAACCTTGTCAAATAAATATAACTGGAAGAGACTACGAGCCGAAACACAACGACATCATAGCCCAAACACAAATCAAATTACCCATATTTAACATTTTAACTTACCCAAACGTAACATAACATCCAGGGAATAATTTTTTTAGTTGGGTTAGTTTAGGTTGAGTTAAGTCTTGTCGCCTGCTATCATTAATGTTTTATCCTCGTAGCTTCTTGGCGACCTCCTGTTTACGGTGTCGCCTGCCAGGCAAACTTTCTGCCTTATTTTCGTCATTTCATACTTATGTTCCACTTTCCCTACGGCCAACTTTGTGCCCTTTTAAGACCAAAACAAATATATGTTTAGAAATATCATTACCAGGTTTAAGGTGAATACTGAGAAGTCCATTTACTTAACCTGTATCAATAATAATAATAATAATAATAATAATAATAATAATAATAATAATAATAATAAAAATTATAATAATGCCCAGAAATATTAGTATCTTCTTATAAAACTCTTTTTAAATTTATACATATTATCCAACTTATATAGACACTATATATATCCTCACTTTATAAACTTTATATATATATATATATATATATATATATATATATATATATATATATATATATATATATATATATATATATATATATATATTTTATCCCTTTATAAACTTTATATATGCTCCCTATAGCTCAGGAATATGCGCCTGCGAGTTATAATTACAGGTTAAATATAACTACCTATAACATCACTCACTGTTGGTATTTACAAACTGGAGCTAAGATTAAACCCGGGGCAAAAAGCTGTGTTAGAAGGTTTATTTTAGTGATGATAAGAGGTTTTGGGGGAGTGAGGAGGGGTGAAGCTGTCGAGGGTGTCCTTCTAACCTTTGTTGTGTGGCTTTGCTTCTTTCTTTTGCTAATGCTCTTTATATTAAGCTAAATATAAGTAGAATATAGTTATTTCTTTTATTATTTCACCACGGTAACTCAAGTCTGTCTGTTACATTTATAACAAAAGCCGTAATTGCTGCTATAACAATATGTAAAACTATTATTATTAACTAATTTGTTCTGTTTTGCTTATTTACGCATAATATTTCCTTGGAATTTTTCACTAATTATGAGTGTTTGTTTAGTGGGAATTATGGGTAATATTCATACTATACATTTTCCCTGGCTTCACTGCCTCCCTAATATAACGAATTTAAATAATTATAGGTTATTGTATAATTTATGTGCGTCGTCTGTTTTTCTATTTAGATATTAAACAAAATATACTGGCAAGTTTCATTACAATCTCTATAAGTTGGCGAGGATTTCCTGCAGCTATATTGGTCTTTATATTAGTGAATCTGTTCTATCTAACCTAATCTAATTGCTCCCTGACCCCCTGATTAGGTTAGTTTATGTTAGCCAGGTTAGGTAGGGTAGGTTGCGGTAGGGCAGGTTATGGTAGGGTAGGTTATGGTAGGGCAGGGCAGGTTATGGGCAGTTACGGTAGGCAGGGTAGGTTAGTGGCAGGGTAGGGTAGGTTATGGTAGGGCAGGGGAGGTTATGGCAGGTTGGGGTAGGGTAGGCTATGCAGGGTAGGTTATGGTAGGGCAGGGAGGTTGGTGGCAGGAGGCCAGGGGCTATGGCAGGGGGCAGGTTATGGCAGGGTACAGTAGGTGGTAGGGCGTAGGTTATGGCAGGGCAGGGCAGGTTGCAGGGTAGGTTATGGGTAGGTTAGGCAGGTTATGGTAGGCAGGCAGGTAGGGTGGTGGCAGGGCAGGGAGGGTAGGTTACAGTGGCAGGGCAGGTCATGGCAGGGCAGGGCAGGGCAGGTTGGGGCAGGGCAGGCAGGCTGGTCGGTGGGTAGGGCAGGCTATGGTAGGGCAGGGCAGGCAGGGGTAGGGTAGGCAGGTGGCAGGCAGGTAGGTTATGGTAGGCAGGGAGGTTATGGTAGGGTAGGCAGGTTATGGTAGGGCAGGCAGGCTATGGCAGGCAGGGCAGGCTGCGGTGCTGCAGGGCAGGTTATGGCAGGGCAGGGCAGGTTATGGAGGGCAGAGTAGGGCAGGGGTAGGGCAGGCAGGTTGGCAGGCAGGGCAGGCTTGGCAGGGCAGGGGTAGGTTAGTGGTAGGGCAGGGCAGGTTATGGCAGTGGTGGGGTAGGTTGCGGTAGGTAGGGTAGGTTATGGTAGGGCAGGGTAGGTTAGGTTAGGCTTGGTTGATGGTGATTTTCTGTTATTTTTACACATATTTCTAATACCCAAAGAAGAACGGCGCACTAGTATAAATCGACCACTATTTTGGATATACACTAATAATAATAATGATAATAACAATATTTATTATTATTATTATTATTATTATTATTATTATTATTATTATTATTATTATTATTAATTCTAAGTTACTCTTTAAACATTTTCTATATTACAGAAAACGAATATAGAAACATTAAGGGGAACTACTATATTCCACAATACGAACGCCCTTGTGACACAATGTTTCATACCTCGAAGTATATATATATATTTTTTTAGCTCCACAACTCTTCCATGACTTAAATATGGTGAAGGCACTCTGATAGGCCGATAAACACTTTACTACCTGGCACTTTTAAGAGTGTGGCGGCACGTAAAGTGAACCCGGGGTATAAGTTGAATTAATAGTTTAAGTGCCTTTGCTTGGACTCAGCCATTCTTCACCCTCCCCTCCTCCCCTTGTAAGAACTAACGCTATTATGAGAACCAGGTTTTACGCTTATTATTTTTGTTATACTCTAATGTACTCACAAAGAAAATAAATTACTCTGGGTAATGAGAAAAAGAGAGAGAGAGAGAGAGAGAGAGAGAGAGAGAGAGAGAGAGAGAGAGAGAGACAGAGAGAGAAAGACAAAGACAAACAGACAGACAGACAGACAGACAGACACAGACAGAGAAAGGAGAAAGTTGTGTACACGTTTTCCTGGATAAGTTTATTTACATTTTTCTATTAAACTTTGTTGATAGTTTATTGATACTGCTCCAATATTTGATTTACTCTGAGCTAATGAGGCCCAACTACTGTGAGTAATGACTGGTGATTAGGCAAAGTTATGATTACATATATAAGTAACGTGACATGTTGTGTTGTATTGTAGGTGGGTGTGTGTTGTGTTGTGTTGTGGTGGGTGTGTTGTGTTGTGTTGTGTTGTGTTGTGTTTGTTGTAGTGCGTGTGATGTGTTGTGTTGTGTTGTGTTGTGTTGTGTTGTGTTGTGTTGTGTTGTGTTGTAGGTGGGTGTGTGTTGTGTTGTGTTGTGTTGTGTTGTGTTGTGTTGTGTTGTAGGTGGGTGTGTGTTGTGTTGTGTTGTGTTGTGTTGTAGGTGGGTGTGTGTTGTGTTGTGTTGTGTTGTGTTGTGTTGCAGGTGGGTGTGTTGTGTTGTGTTGTGTTGTGTTGCAGGTGGGTGTGTTGTGTTGTGTTGTGTTGTGTTGTGTTGTGTTGCAGGTAGGTGTGTTTTTGTATTACAGGCAGATGTGTATTGTGTTCATGCATACATACATACAACTATACATAACTGTCGACTGGAATACACAGCACCATACATATCTGTCAACTATGTATGTATGTATGTATATGTATGTATGTATGTATGTATGTATGTATATTGCACACTGCTCTACACAGCTGTCGGAGTTACACATCACCTTCACTATCGGGTCGGTGAGGGAGGGAGGGAGGAGGGAGGAGGGTAGGTGGGGGAAGCAAGGGGATGAGGGGGTCAGTGAGGGAGGGGGGGAGGAGTGGAGGGGCAGTGAGGGGGAGGGAGGAGGAGTGGAGGGGCAGTGAGGAGAGGTGGAGGTCAGTGAGGAGGGAGGTGGAGGGCAGTGAGGGAGGGAGGGAGTGGAGGGCAGTGGATATTGGAATATACACAGCTACACACAACTGAGGCACAATACAGTGTTATGGTCTATCTTCACCACACCTCCACTGATTTATAACTATATATTCGTTTGGGGACCTGCCTGTGTCTCTCTCTCTCTTTTTTCTTTCTTCTTCTCTCTCTCTCTCTCTCTCTTCTATACATAACTCGCCTCCATGACCGTAAACCGTCTCTCGAATCAACACAGACTGGGGCCGTTGTCTCCAAGTGTTATTGTTGTACTTACACAGAAAATGGGTCAAAACTTTAAGGCGTTTGGGGATTGGGTTAGGTTAGGTTAGGGTAGGGTAGGTTAGGTTAGGTTAGGTTAGGTTAGGGTAGGGTAGGGTTAGGTTAGGTTAGGTTAGGTTAGGTTAGGTTAGGTGCAGGGCAGGTTAGGTTGGGTTAAGTTAGATTTTGGTAGGGTAGGAGTGGGTTAGGTGGGTTAGGTTAGGTTAACCCTGCCTCCATCTCCTCCAGTTCAGCTCATGTTAATACCTTTATCGCCTCATTAACCTGAAAATTTCACCTGTAAAGACAATGAATGACTGAATGGCTTATTAAATGGCCTCTCATTCGGACAATAAAATTTCCAGGGTGAAATCTAGAGAATTATTGATAACAAATAAACTGTGTGTGTGTGTGTGTGTGTGTGTGTGTGTGTGTGTGTGTGTCTGTTTTGCCTTCGTCAGAGCTCCAGGCAAAAGTGTCTCTATATACCAGGTAAATAAAGGTTATATTTTGTTATCATCTGGCTGGGATTACCGACCTTAAGGTGTGTGTGGGGAGGGTAGGGGGAAAGAGGGTGTTGTCTTAGTCCAGAATGAATCTTATTACTGGTGGAGGGTGAGGGGAGGGGGTGAGGGGGACGGGGGTGGGGGGGAGGGGGTGAGGGGGGGAGGGAGGAGAGGTGGAGAGAAAATGGTACAAGGTTGTATCTCCCGAGGCGAAATCTCTCTCTCTCACAAACTAATTCCAAAAAAAACTTTGATACGAAGAAAATATTAAAAAAAAAAATCTTAATTTCTTTCAATAACTGGTTAACATTGGCTGACTCACACAGAGACGCCAATTAACTGGTTCTTGAGTCAGTCCAATACACTTAATATTGATGGTGTAGTAACTTAAGACACTGTACATACCTGAGACCTACTTAACTTAACCCAGTGATTAACTTAGATACTTAACTGACCTACTTAACCTTAATGATTAACTTAGATACTTAACTGACCTACTTAACTTAACCCAGTGATTAACTTAGATACTTAACTGACCTACTTAACTACAGTGATTAACTTAGATACTTAACTGACCTACCTAACTTAACCCAGTGATTAACTTAAATACTTAACAGACCTACTTAACTTAACCCAGTGATTAACTTAGACACTTAACTGACCTACTTAACCCATTAATAGTAGATTGTGGCCTTCAAAACCTCATATCACCGAAATGTTAAAAAAATCTTACCTATTTTTAACAATTTAATATTTGAAGTAGATTAGACTTGTAGGTTTAATTTTTGTTCACTTAACCTGTTGATTAAGCTTCGTAACACTGGTTTAATTTAACTCGTATTATCCAGGGTTTATTGGTGGTGGTGGTGGTGGTGGTAGTGGTGGTGGTGGCAGGTAGCAGTGGTAGTAAGTGGTGGTAGTGGTGGTAGTAGTGGTGATAGGGGTAGTGGTGGTAGTAGTGGTGATAGGGGTGGATAGGGTAGTGGTGGTAGTAGTGGTGATAGTGGTGGTGGTGGTGGTAGGTGGTAGTGGTGGAGGGGTGTGGTAGTGAGGAGTAGTGGTGGTAGTAGTGGTGGGTAGTAGTGGTGGTAGTAGTGGTGGTAGTGGTAGTGGTGGTAGTGGTGGTGGTGGTGGTGAGTGGTGGTGGTAGTGTGGTGATGGTGGTGGGTGGTGGTAGTGGTGGTGATAGGGTGGTGGTGGTAGTGGTGGTGGTAGTGGTAGTAGTAGTGGTGGTAGTGGTGGTGGTAGTGGTGGTGGTGGTAGTGGTGATGGAATTGGTGGTGGGTGGTGGTGGTGGTGGTAGTGGTGGTGATAGGGTGGTGGTGGTGGTGGTGGTGGTGGTGAGTGGTGGAGGGGAACACCTACCTGGCCTCACTAGCGTCTAAACAGTGATAATGCTTTAGTGGATCATATTTCTCACCTATGAGCCTTCACTTCTTTATCTGTGTGTGTGTGTGTGTGTGTGTGTGTGTGTGTGTGTGTGTGTGTGTGTGTGTGTGTGTGTGTGTGTGTGTGTGTGTGTGTGTGTGTGTGTGTGTGTGTGTGTGTGTGTGTGTGTGTGTGTGTGTGTGCGTGCGTTTGCGTGTGTGGTGTGTGTGTGTGTGTGTGTGTGTGTGATTGAAGTGATTAGATATTATTATTATTATTATTATTATTATTATTATTATCATTATTATTATTATTATTAGTGGTGATAGTGGTAGTAGTGGTAGTAGTAGTAGTAGTAGTGGTAGTAGTGGTAGTAGTGTAGTAGTATGTGAGTAATGATGGTGATGATTAGTGGTAGTAGTAATTAGTGTAGTGGTGGTGGTAGTGGTGGATGTTAGTTAGTTGGCGGCGAAGGCATGGCTATGAGGGGAGGCTGGAGGCCAAACGTAGTAGTAACAGCATCATGTTTGGTGCCGTGACACAAGGCTCACCGCGGCGCTGGGGTTGCTTCGCCGAGGTACCCCCAGGCGATCAAGCTGTGAGTGGGTACCTAACATTAGATCAGGTGTGGGGAAGGAAGAGGGGGGAAGGTGTGAGTGTCGGTCTCGCCACCTCCTTGTGTCCTGAGGTGTAGTAGTCGGTGTGTGGTGTAGCCGGCCTGTGGTCCACCATGTGTCGTCACGGCTCTAAGATCCTCCTTTCAGTGCTGCGTGGTGTAGCGGCAGACCTTGACGCACAAACATTTTTTCTTCTCTCCGATGTTCTGTTTAAACAAATACTGTATCAATAAATTACAAATAACACGAATCATTAAAATCAACATTAGAAAAAGTCTATTAAATTAAAAATAATTATTGAACATTAAAAAGTAAAAAAAAAAGTAAATTAACCCCCAAAAATGTTATTGAACAGTAAAACAAAAAATGGTGAATTCTCGATGTGGCGGAACGATCCACTTAACAGCAAATCAGCTTGACGGAGCTGTCAGGGCTGTCTGGAGCTGAGTCAATAGGTCGATTGTTCATGCCATCAATGTACAGGATTTAGTCAGCACGGTCAGTCAGTCACTCAGTTAGTCAGACAAATGCTCATTTGGCTAACTAGCCTACAAGAGAGGGGTTGTTGAAACACACACACACACACACACACACACACACACACACACACACACACACACACACACACACACCCACACACACACACACACACACACACACACACACACACACACACACACACACACACACACACACATAGCCTTCCCTTCCCAGAGTGGAGTTTTAAGCAATGAGTGACACCAAAATGAGAGATTTTAGTGAGACTCTACACAGGTCACAGAGGAGACAGGTGACGAGGAGAGGTGATGAGGTAGACTATTATTACACCGTTGTTGCTTGGATTAAATGTTTGTTTGTTTTACTTTTTGTTTTTAGCAAAGTTGATGATTTGGGTCGACTCTTTTCTTTAATTTGTAGATCTTAACTTTGACACAGGTGGGGCAGGAGTGGGGGGACAGTAGAGGGGGACACAGGTAAGGGGAGACAGGTAGGGAGGGGGACAGGTAGGGGCTGGGTAAGGGGGACACAGGTGGGGGGGACACAGGCAAGGACAGGTGGGAGGGACAGGTGGGGGCACAGGTGGGGGGACAGGTAGGGGAGACAGGTAAGGGAGGGACACAGGTGGGGGCAGGGTGGGGGAGCAGGTGGGGACTGGAGTGGGGGGGGACAGGTGGGGAGGGGGACACAGGTGAGGGGGCACAGGTGGGGGACATGGGTGGGGGGACACAGGCAAGGGGGGACACAGGTGGGGGGGACACAGGTGGGGAAGGACACAGGTTGGGGAGGACACAGGTGAGGGACACAGGTATGGGAGGACAGGTGGGGAGGGACAGGTGGGGTGGGGTGACCACGTAACAATCAACTGGATCTGGACCATATCCGGCCGGGGTTTGATACGACTGAAATTATTGAACATTTAGGGAATATAGGGCCTGAAAGTGGTGTGTTGTGTGTGTGTGTGTGTGTGTGTGTGTGTGTGTGTGTGTGTGTGTGTGTGTGTGTGGATTTCTTCTCTCGCTTTTAGCTGAGTCCACCATCACAATGTAAGAATATCTCACTCATCACTGACTATCTACTCACTCACGCCTTCACTCACTCACTCACTCACTCATTCACTCACTGTAAGAGCTGCCAGCCATGCACATATCCCCACACATCATCCCTCCCCTCAGTTCTGATTGCTAATATAAACTACCATTGGGAAAATTAATGACATCATGATACTAATGAGTTTTATTTGCATTTTAATCATAGTTTTTTTTAATGTATTGAGAATAAAATATTGACGAGCCGTAAATATGATATCTTTCACTCGTTCAAGAGTCGGACTGGCAGGAATACTATTAGATACTAGTCTACAGTAATCTTCTTATCTCTTATTTGTCTTATTTTATTCTTCTTTCTATTCTTTTATCCTAGTTTAGTATTGTCTTCGTATTCTTGATGTGATGGAATATAGAACAGCGTGCTTTAAATTGTTTTCTGCGGTGGATATGAGTTATGAGGTTGACCACAAACTTGAGAAAATTGTCCAGGTTGAAGATAAAGGTTCTTCAATCTCCTGGTCTGTCAGGTGTGTGTGTATGACGTTGGTTTGGAGTTGAAAGTCATATTTGGAAGAATATATGTCTGTCAGGTTGTGTGTGTGTGTGTGTGTGTGTGTGTGTGTTAAGATCTGGTTTAAAGCTTCTCTGAGTCTTATAGTTGAATCAAAGCACATTTCACGAGAGTCTTTATATATCTTGAGAGTCCTTTCATTACCACACAGACACAACCTCAACAAACACACACACACACACACACACACACACACACACACACCTTTTCTCTCAATGTTTACGTGTCCACATTACCTTAATTCATAGTTTTATGGCTATTCAACTTTGGTCTTTTCAAAATTCCTCTCGTTTCTCGTCTACCTTCTCCCTTCAATTCACCTCAACCAAGGATTCATTTTCGTCCCTTTCTCTATGTGCTCGACTTTTATTACTTTGTCTTATTCTTTTTCATTGCTAATTTTCTTCCCACTTATTTTTTTTTCCTTTTTTGGGGGGTGGGATTAAATTTTCCTGCTCATTACAATCTTTTATATCTCGAGCGATCTATTTACTGTAATATATCTTCTCTTTTCTCTCTCTTTAATGGAAGACCACAGTGGGACCATAACCTAGCAATCTATGGGGCCATATTTTTGAGGCCACTATACGGTCATACGTTCAAATTTCGTCTAAGGCCATAATGTGTCAGGGCAGAGGAGAGGCAGTCGTGGCCATGTGAGGCAGTCCCCGTGGCCATGTAATAGGCAGTCCCCGTGGCCATGTGAGGGCAGTCCCCCGTGGCCATGTAGAGGCAGTCCCCGTGGCCATGTAAGAGGCAGTCCCCCGTGGCCATGTAAGAGGCAGTCCCCGTGGCCATGTAAGAGCAGTCCCCGTGGCCATGAAGAGGCAGTCCCCGTGGCCATGTAAGAGGCAGTCCCCTGTGGCCATGTAAGAGGCAGTCCCCGTGGCCATGTGAAGGCAGTCCCCCGTGGCCATGTAAGAGGCAGTCCCCCGTGGCCATGTAAGAGGCAGTCCCCCGTGACCGTGTAAGGGGCTATACACATCAGGGAATATATTTGTTTTGGTAGGTGGAGGTGGATGGCCATCACTCAACCAGGCCAGGATGTCGGGAGCATTAGTGAGAGAGAGAGAGAGTGAGAGAGAGAGAGAGTCACGAACAGGGCCTCAGCGTCATCTTCGGGCGTAAGAATTATCGACCATTGTCTTAGGAGAAAGAAAAAACATTATTGTTATTTGGACTTTAGGGTAATGTGTGTTGAGAGGTCTGTAGACGGGAAGATTAAACTCAAGCTGGTGTAATTTCCTTAACTATTTCGGCATTTTATAGCGGTGAAGAGCTGGTCATACATGTTGTTGTCTCTCTCTTTTTCTCTCTCTCTCTGTGGTGGAGTGGTGTAGGTGGCGGCAGGTGGTACGGGAAGGTGGTGGGTGGTGGCAGGTGGTGCAGGAAGGTGTGGTGTAGGTGGTGTGGGTGGTACGGGAAGGTGGAGTGTGGGTGGTGGCAGGTGGTACAGGGGAAGGTGGTGTAGGTGGCGGCAGGTGGTACGGGAAGGTGGTGTGGGTGGTGTGGGTGGTACGGGAAGGTGGTGGCAGGTGTGCAGGGAAGGTGGTGTAGGTGGTGGCAGGTGGTACAGGAAGGTGGTGTAGGTGGCGGCAGGTGGTACGGGAAGGTGGTGTAGGTGGCGGCAGGTGTGCAGGAAGGTGGTGTCAGGGCAGGATGGAGATGATTGGATTAATTGTGACTTATGCATTATGACAGTAACGGCGAGGGGAGTTTCTCTCTCTCTCTCAAAGATAAAGCGGTATCACACACACACTTCATTACAATACTTCTAAAACGCATACTGGGACGAGGTAATAATAATAATAATAATAAGAAGAAGAAGAACAAGATGAAGAAGAACAAGATGAAGAAGAACAAGAAGAACCAGAACAAGAAGTAACAATAATATCACCGACCACAATATTAAACACAATACACAGTTCACTCAACACTGTTTTGTCTCAAAGTTTGTAGTTCAATTATTTCCCCGTCGAGTAATGGTGAAGCACAAGGACCTTACCCTCGGCAGGCATTAGCATATAGAGTGTTGAGAATACATCCAGTTTACTCTCTCTCTCACACGAGGAAAGTGACGACAGCTAGCTTGATACACCTACACCTGACAGCATACCTCATACTCCACCTCTGTTGAGCCTTGACCACAGCTGACAGCATACCTCACCTCCACCTCTGTTGAGGCCTTGATACACCTAGCTGACAGCATGCCTCATACTCCACCTCTGTTGGGCCTTGATACACCTACACCTGACAGCATACCTCATACTCCACCTCTGTTGAGCTCTGATACACCTACACCTGACAGCATACCTCCTCACCTCTGTTAGGCCTTGATACACCTACACCTGTAAGCATACTTCACCTCCACCTCTGTTGGGCCTTGAGTACACCTACACCTGACAGCCTCATACTCCACCTCTGTTAGGCCTTGATACACCTACACCTGACAGCATACCTCATTCTCCACCTCTGTTAGCCTTGATACACCTACACCTGACAGCATACCTCATACTCCACCTCTGTTAGGCCTTGATACACCTACAGCTGACAGCATGCCTCGCCTCCACCTCTGTTAGGCCTTGATACACCTACAGCTGACAGCATACCTCATACTACACCTCTGTTGGGGCCTTGATACACCTACACCTGACAGCATACCTCCTTACTACACCTCTGTTAGCTTGGTACACCACACCTGACAGCATACCTCCTTACTACACCTCTGTTGGAGCCTATGCACCTACACCTGACAGCATACCTCATTCTCCCCACCTCTGTTAGGCCTTGATACACCTACAGCTGACAGCATGCCTCATACTCCACCTCTGTTGGCCTTGATACACCTACAGCTGACAGCATGCCTCATCTACCTCTGTTAGGCCTTGGACACCTACACCCTGCAGCATGCCTCATACTACACCCTCTGTTGAGGCCGATGCATCTACACCTGACAGCATACCTCCTTACTCCACCTCTGTTAGGCCTTGGTACACCTCACCTGGCAGCATACCTCATACTACACCTCTGTTGGGCGTGATACACCTCACCTGACAGCATACCTCATACTCCACCTCTGTTGAGCCTTGGTACACCTACACCTGACAGCATACCTCATACTACACCTCTGTTGGGCCTTGATACACTACAGCTGACAGCATACCTCATACTCCACCTCTGTTAGGCCTTGATACACCACCACCTGACAGCATACCTCACCTCCCACCTCTGTTAGGCCTTGATACACCTACACCTGACAGCATACCTCATACTACACCTCCTGTTAGGCCTTGATACACCTACACCTGACAGCATACCTCATACTACACCTCTGTTAGGCCTTGGGACACCTACACCTGGCAGCATACCTCATACTCCACCTCTGTTAGGCCTTGATACACCCACACCTGACAGCATACCTCATACTCCACCTCTGTTAGCCTTGGTCACCCACACCTGACAGCATACCTCATACTCCACCTCTGTTGAGCTTTGATACACCCCAAGCTGACAGCATACCTCATACTCCACCTCTGTTGGGCCTTGATGCACCTACACCTGACAGCATACCTCATACTACACCTCTGTTAGGCATTGTACACCTACACCTGACAGCATACCTCTCCTACCACCTCTGTTGGGCCTTGATACCTACACCTGACAGCATACCTCATACTCCACCTCTGTTGGGCCGCACACCTACACCTGACAGCATACCTCATCACCACACCTCTGTTAGGCCTTGTACACCTACACCTGACAGCACTCCTACTCACCTCTGTTAGGCCTGTCACCTACACGCAGCATACCTCATACTCCACCTCTGTTAGGCCTTGGTACACCTACACCTGACAGCATACCTCATACTACACCTCTGTTGGGCCTTGATACACCTGACCCAGCATACCTCATACTACACCTCTGTTAGGCCAGGCTATTAATGCAGACAGCAACATACACACATTATTACTTTCCTGTGTATGTCAATGTGCATTATATACACACACACACACACACACACACACACACACACACACACACACACACACACACACACACACACACACACACACACACATACAGTCAGACATTTGTATAGTTAATCTTATCGTTAAATCGTTAGAAGTTCATTGTTGGGATATTGTTGTTTTGTTGTTTTCAATCACTGTTTTGAATTTTTTTCTCTGGTACTCTCTCTCTCTCTCTCTCTCTCCTCTCCTCTTCTCTCTTCTCCCTCTCTCTCTCACACGTGTCTGACCACCACCCATCACCACCACCCATCACCACCACAATCCATCACCACCATCTCACCACCATACATCACCACCACCCATCACCACCACCCATCACCACCACATCCATCACCACCATCATCACCACCATAATCCACCACCTTCACCACCACCCATCACCACCACAATCCATCACCACCATACATCACCCACCATCCACCACCACCCATCACCACCAATCCATCACCACCATTCCACCACCATACATCACCACCACCATACCCACCATCACCACCACAATCCATCACCACCATACATCACCATCACTCATCACCACCACCCATCACCACACAATCCATCACCACCATACACTCACCACCATCACATCACCACCACCCATCACCACCACAATCCATCACCACCATCTCTCACTATACCACCACCATCACACCATCCATCACCCTCAAACCATCATCCCACCACATCCATCACCTCACCACCACCACACCACTCATCACCATACAGCACTCGGCATCATACTCTTAATCATACACAACCACTGCTCCTTCCAGACCCCCTCCCTCCTCCTCACTCCATCTCTCCTTCTCTATCTTCTTCTCTCACCTCTCCTTCTCTATCTTCTTCCTCTCCACCTCCCTCCTCCTACCATCTTCTTGTGTAATTAGATAAACTCTTACTACATTACTAATATTTCGTTCTTCTGTCTGTCTGTCTGTCTGTCTGTCTGTCTGTCTGTCTGTCTGTGGGTTGTGCAGTGTAGTATGTGTGTGTGTGTGTGTGTGTGTGTGTGTGTGTGTGTGTGTGTGTGTGTGTGTGTGTGTGTGTGTGTGTGTGTGTGTGTGTGTGTGTGTGTTGTGTGTGTGTGTGTGTGTGTGTGTGTGTGTGTGTGTGTGTGTGTGTGTGTGTGTGTGTGTGTGTGTGTGTGTGTGTGTGTGTGTGTGTGTGTGTGTGTGTGTGTGTGTGTGTGGCCCTGTTAGTGATAGCATGACTGTGTCGTCTCAGTTGGGTTGATGCCGTGGTCGTCCTGGCTTGGATGGCTGCCAGCGACGATAACAAGATTTCAAGTTTTCTTTTGGAGTTAAAAGAGAAAATGAGAGAGAAAAGAAAGAATTGAATAATAGAAAAGGAGGTGAATATCTGGTGTCATCTGAGAGAGAGAGAATGACAGACGTAGATAATGAGAGAGAAAGAGAGATGAAACCTCGTAACATAACTCCCTCCGTGTCTCAGTCCCCCTTCCTCTCTCCTATCTACAGTGTCGGCTCTGATAACCCCTCGTGTTCAGTCCTGCGTTCGAGTCCAGCTTCGGTGGGAGGGAAGGAAGGTCTCTATCGTTGCAGTGGCGGAGTGAACCACCACTCGACTGCCGTCTTAAAGGTCACTGGTTCTATACTGCTGCACTATTCTTTCCCCATCCTGTTGTAAATAAGTAACTTGGTGTTTGAAGTGCACACACACACACACACACACACACACACACACACACACACACACATTCCTGGGACACAATGGATAGTTTTGTATAAGTTGAAAGTGAAGGAGGCCGTTGTTCAGTGCTGCGAATACCGAAGGCTGGAGTCACCCTGTCTTGAGCCATCATGCCTAGTGCCTTGGGGAATAAATTTAGGATTTTTTTCTCATCTTATGCATAGAAATTCATGCCTCTGTCTGTCCGTGTGTAGGTAAAATCATCTGAATATTGTGGGGCAGTCTCAGCTCAGCCCTGAGATCACATAAATTGTTCCCTCTCAGCTCACTTAAGATCCTGAAACTTTTAAACAGCAAGTGAATTTCAGATCATTGTGTTATGTTTCCTGTTGTGAGTTTGTTGTTTTCTCTCTCGTAACAGCCACAGGTTAAGAGCCATGAAATGAGTCAGAGTCGAATAATATTTACAGTTGTACCATAAGTGTAAGTACTAGTGTAGTGTACCATATGTAAGTGTACCATAGTTGTACCATAGTGTAAGGTACCATAAGTAAGTGCAATATAAGTGTAGTGTACCATAGTTGTACCATAAGTAAGTGTACCATAGTGTAAGTGTACCATATGGGTAATTTGTACCATAGTTGTACCATAAGTGTAAGTGTACCATAAGTTGTACCATAAGTGTAAGTGTACCATAAGTGTAAGTGTACCATAGTTGTACCATAAGTGTAAGTGTACCATAAGTGTAAGTGTACCATAGTTGTACCATAAGTGTAAGGGTACCAAGACAGCGAGAGACAGTAACGGTACCTGCCTCACAACACTCCCAGGATGTCTGTTAGACAGGTTGTGACAACATCCGTGCTTCGCTAACTATCTTGTTGACGCTTCGCTAAACTTTTTCTTTCTCCAAACTTAGCGAAGGAGTTGAAATGTTCGCGCTTTGCTAACTTTGTACAGTTAGTTCGCGCCAGTTAGTGAATACATCCGCGCTTCGCTAACTCCTATGGTTTGATGCTTCGTTAATCTCTGTAAAGTTAACGATGAAGTATTGAAATGGTCGCGCTTCGCTAACTCCCGTGATGACGCGCAGCTAAACTTTTTTTTTACGGAATTTTGCGATTTGAGTTTTTTATTTAAATAAAAACTAGGAACTAGGAAAGTTTTTCATGGTAGGAGAGATTTATCATTTAGTATTTCCCTTTTCTGTCTGTCTCTGTCTATCTATATATCGCTGTCTATTTGTCTGTCTGTCTGTCTGTCTTATTCTGTCTGTCTCTTTATCTATATATCTGTCTCTTTCTGTCTGCCTTTGTATAGTTCTGTCTCTGTCTATCTATCTATCTATCTATCTATCTATCTATCTCTACCTGTCTGTCTGTCTATAGCTGAGGGGATTTTACCATGATTTTTCTTCACTCGGGGATTTAAGGATTTTTTCTGGCAGGACTTGTAGGATTTTGTAGGATTGTCTTCTGTGTTTACGACGGGATTCGGGATTTTTGTTCATAGAGAGAGAGAGAGAGAGAGAGAGAGAGAGAGAGAGAGAGAGACCACCAAATATTCTACTTACCATATTATCTTTCTCTCTCTCTCTCTCTCTCTCTTACAGATCACGTCAGCCACGATAGAGTAAACAGCCTCAAGATCTCGTAGAAACTATTAAAAACTCCATTAAAAGATGTGTATATATATGGAGGACGAACTAGGTGGATTTATATAGAAAAAAATATATGATTCAAGTTTATATGATTGTTAAGAGATCGTGCTATTGTGAAATTGTCGGATAGTGGACGATGGTGAAGAGATTTGTGTAGTGGGCTGGATGAAAATTACGTTACGTTGTTTGGGGATTTCTGGCCACTTTATGTGTATGTTTTTGTGTTGATGAAACGGATGAACGAACAGACAGACATCCGTTAAAAAATGGCGAAGAATTAAGAAATATCGTTTAAATATGGATAATTAAGAGGAATAGTTGCCTGGTGGATATTATTCACAAGAACATGAATTATAATGAAGATGGAGGAGGTGGTGGTGGTGAAGCCTTGAGGCTCTCCGGCAGTAGAGAGGATACCGGGGGTGTCCTATGAGTACCCAGGAAAACCAAGCCACACCCACAACGTCTTCAAGGGGTTATATGAGCCTCACGTGAAGGTAGACTCCCAGGAACTGCTGGAGACGTGGCCGAGGGTGAGGTATTCCCGCCCTGATGTGACGGACACCAGAGGGACGAGTCAGCGCCCCCTGGAGGAGATACAGGACTGGCGGGAAACGAATCTCTCCTTCGGGTTCTACTCTAGGACGCCCGATCTGGCTTGTTCAGTGGGTGAGGACATCAGGGGGACTTCGAAGGACGCCGCAGGAGGCCAGGGCTGGATGGGAACACTCAGCTCCTGAAGGATACCAGGAGGTGTCTGCTTCAACCCACGACCAAGAAGCTCTCTGTGTGGTGAGCTGACGGTGTTGTTGTTCTCTCTCTTTCTCTCTCTCTCTCTCTCACTTGCTCGCCTTATCGATAAACTGGAGTCTTCTCGTCACTGCTCATTGTTCCTTCCCTTAACAATAGCTTTTCTCTCCACCTCCCTCTCCCTCCCTCTCCCTCCCTCTCTCTCTCATTCCTCCTTTATCCTCCATCCCTCTCATATTTTTGTATTCTATAATTTTACAATATTTATCTAGGTATTTTGTTCAGTCTTAGTAATTATTTGTGTATTTTTTCAGTATAATTCATCGTCAATATTGCTCTCAAGGCCATTACCCTCTCTTGACCCATACACTAACTCTAACTAGCCAAACACTTTTCATCCACTTATAAAACACTTTTGAATGACACGAAAAGTTAAATGTATAGTTTTCCTCTTATCCACTTCCTTCTCATACGCCTAAGTATTGTTTTGGATACTTTTCGCAAAACTTCCCGTAAACTTTAGTTAACTTGGACTTTCTCACCAAGTGCTTCATATTTTTTTGCTCTAGTTATTGTGTTATGACTGGTTTTATAAGAGGGTTGATAGTTAACTAAAAATATGTTCTCTCTCTCTAGCTCTCATATCTGTTTTGTCTCTCTAACGTAGTTAAATTTCACTTTATACCCACACATTAATAATTCAGATATTGAATAATAATTTGCCCTTGTATCTCTCTGCGACACACACACACACACACACACACACACACACACAGGGTGCCCCAGGTAACGAGTGGAGGGCAGGCTCAGTGACGCTCTGGGACAAGATCTTAGCGTCTCAGCAGGAGCCTGGAGGACCTGCTCAGCGACATAGAGGGAACACATCCTAAGTGCCAGTGTACCTGTGACCACCTCGGCTACGGCAGCTTCTCTGTGAGTGTGTCTGTCTGTAGTGGATGTCTGTAGGGAGTCTGTAGTGTGGATGTCTGTAGTGGATGTCTGTAGGATGTCTGTAGGATGTCTGTAGATGTCTGTGTGGATGTCTGTAGTGTGTCTAGATGTCTGTAGTGTTGTCTGTAGTGGATGTCTGTAGGAGTGTCCGTGGATGTCTGTGGATGTCTGTAGTGGATGTCTGGTGTATGTCTGTAGTGGATGTCTGTAGTGTATGTCTGTAGGATGTCTGTAGTGTATGTCTGTAGTGTATGTCTGTAGTGTATGTCTGTGTGTATACCCATGAGGCTGGCTGTGACAACCTGTAGCAATTTTTTCTGTAAACTGCTGTGGATGTAATGAAACAAACCCAGCATTGTTCAGGAGGCTGACGGTCACTACACCCACCACCAGTCTATATGTTTCTCTGTCTATATGTGCATTTATCTGCTGGCATTAAAGGTTTAGATGAGGAAAAAGGGTAGAAATAGGTAGAAACTATTGACGTTGTTGGTTGGACTGTTCCATAAATTTCACCTTTATTCATCTTATTTCATCAATGGAGGAAGGAAAGAGTGAATTTCTTGTTTTATCCTGATTTCGGTGTTTGGTCACGATGGAGCTATATAATCGATTGAATACTGATGGAACATCATTTTGGCATCTGTAAATCTCACGAGATATTTGAACTGTCTTCTGATTGGTCAAAGCAGATCATGTGGAGTTGGCATATAATTTCTTGCGAAAATATGTTTATTGAACTTTAACTCCGCCAATATTCCTGTGTATGAGGAGTTTGTCTTTCCCAGTCACTGGTCAGTCAGTCAGTCAGTCCATCACGATTCACAGTGCACGTAACCAGGGTCTGAGAAACGGTGATTGGTCGTCCATCGGATAAATAAGGTAATAACTTGGTCGAAATAGGTTAGGAAAAGTTAGGTGTTTAAAGAGGTCATATCTCATTAACTAGTCATTAAGCACCCAAAATAAAGGTCAACAACATACATAAATAAACACTATTTTAGTAATAAAAAGTTGTGCAATAAAACATATTTTGTCCGCATTATTTTTAGTTTATTTCTGAAGCAGCGAGTAAACGACGCTGCTGTGCTGGCCCTGGTGAGAGAGCCATTACTGAGTTACGTCTTGAGTTTAGAAGGAATGAACCACTGAACACTGCCAAACAGTGGTCCGTTTAGCGCGATAATCGGACATATTTCAGCGGTTGTTTTCTGTCAGCGGAGCGTGGAGAACACAAGAAGCCACTGACCTACTTTCCACCTCATAAAACAACGATATTTGGAGTGGTGTATACCCCCCCCCCCACTGAACTAGTTACCAATAGACTTGGTTGTCATGAAAGTCTTGTAAAATCAACTAAACCTAACTTAACCTACCCTACCCTCCTACCCTACCCCTACTCCCTACCCTACCCTACCCTACTCCTACCTCCTACCCTACCCTACCTTACCCCACCCTACCCCACTCCTACCCACCCTACCCTACCCTCACCCTACCCCTCACCTTCCCACCATCTACCCCACCACTCCCACCCCACCCCACCCCACCCCACTCCTACCCCACCCCACCCCACCCCACCCCACCCCACCCCATCCCATCCCACCCCTAATCCTACTCCCACCCCTACCCACCCACCCACCCTACCCCACCTCTACCCCATCCCACCCTACCTTACCCCAACCCTATTCCCCACTCCACCCCACCCTACTCCCACCCCTACCTTACCCTACCCCCATCCCACCCTTACTCCTACCCCACTACTCCTACCCTACCCCACACCCTACTCCACCTCTACTCCTACTCTACCCCTACCCTTTACCCACCTCACCACTCCTACACCCTACCCCACCCTCCCCTACCCACCCTAGCTATAAGGAGTTTGCTTTTTGTGAGTTTTATTATGAGAATTTTACAAGGATTTTTATATTACAAGGACAACGTCGATATATATATCCAGGTAACGTCGTACACAAGTCAAAGTCATCGTTCGTGTATAAAAAGAAGAGTTATAAGGATATGGGTAAATATATTTCACTGTCCCAGACGCTGGTTGAATTTAAAGTCTTAGAGCCGTGGCGGACAACCCATGAAACACGGTGTAAAGTAATGCGAACATCTGTATCCCAGGTTTATGTTTGGCTATCTGAAGGAGATAGAGAGAGAGAGAGAGAGAGAGAGAGGAGAGAAACGTGTGAGAGAAGAGAGAGATAGAGTGAGTGAGTGAGATAGAGTGTGAGGATAGGGAGTAGAGAGAGAAATAGTGTGTGAGAAGAGATATAGTTAGTGGTGAGATAAATAGAGTGAGGAGAGAGAGAAATAAAGTGAGAGAAGAGAGAAAAATAGAGAAGCAATATTCGAGAACAGATTTACACTTGAGTTCCCTCAGTGTTTACAACTCAGACGCGACGCTATCGACGCTTGAACGAGAAAGTCATTTTTTCCCCAATATGAACACCACCTTAGCCATAACCCTCCCTATTCTCTCCCTGCATTTACCCAACTTTCCAGACTGTACCGGGAAAGAAATTAACAATGCGGGGGTTCAGTCTAGACGGCATTAACCAGTCTACTTTACTGCATCTTAAAAAGTAACTTTAGTAAGTTTGTCAAGCACTTGGAAGGATTTATAAGTCAACGCACGGGTTTGCCTGGCGCGCGTGGAGTGATTGTTTAATACCAGTATGAAGGAGGAGGCCGAGGGGAGGGAGACTTAACTAAATGTGGATGATTGCACAAAGGCGCCAATTTTTGCTGCAGTATTCATGTCTTTGTGTGATTATTTGTGATCACGCGTTTTTTGTATGAACGTATACATATGTTAGTGAATACTGTATGTGTATATGTATATATTTATGTATATTGTGGGCTCTATCTATCAGCCTGCCTGTCTGTTAACCGGTGTACTTTTGTGTCCCCCGCCCCCTCACAGTCCGAGTCGCTGGCTGGCCTAACCAACGGCTGCTCCATCCATCTGACCAAAACTTCAGCCATCACCCACCTGGCCAAGGACGACCCCAAGCACGACCACGCACACCTCCAACACGACGACCTCCAGCATGACCCTCACCTCCAGCACGACCACCACCTCCAGCACGACCACCACTTCCAGCACGACCACCACCATGATCTCCACCACCACCACCATCACCACGACCACCACTCCTCACCCACCAACCAACACAAAGGTATCTCTCTCTCTCTCGTCTTGTTGTTTATAATTATCGCGATATTTTTAAGTTATGGATCTCAGCGTATAATCAAAGGAATTATTGAAGCATGTTCAGACGTTGTATAATAGTAATTATTTCAACAACTCGACTGTATTATTCATGAAAATTAGAATAAACGAAATCTATTAATTTACAAACTTTGAGAATTTCAGTTATGACACAAAAATTCTAGATCAAATCTCCATAATTTAGCATCAGAAAAAAAATGAAAACACGATAAAATGCCTAATTTCGCTTCAGTATTTTTTGCATTATGTTTCTTTTTTCTCCCCATCGGCGACATTTCCATTTTTGTCAACTATTGTAAAAATGATAGAAATTTGACGGTGGTGGAGTTAAACTAACGTAGTGTAGTGACTGGACTTCCTCGCCACACACTGCTATGCATTTTGATTTTAGTTAACATAGTAAAAACACAGAAATGCATAGTTTTACCATTATCATCTATGTATGTTTATGTATCTATCGTTACCGTAATTTTTATCTGTTTTTGTATTTATTTTATTTATCTTTACAAGTAAGACTGTGGTACAAATGTTTTCTCTTTTTGGCCAGCGGTGAAAAAATAAATATCACTATCATTGGTCGCAGTATCAGGGAGGGCGTTCGTGTGGATCCTGCCTTCATCCGGATCAGCCTCGCGAACGCCCTGCACTCACTAGCCATATTAGTAAACAAACCTACAGAGGACGTATTTTGTAAACACACTCTCACTGGCTGGGCGTATTTGTAAACACACTCGCTACATATTAACACACTCGCTACATATTAACACCCTCGCCACATATCCTCACTCACTACATATTAACAATAACCATATAAACACACACAACACACACACACACACCAGAGCAGTACGCTGGCTACCTCTCTCTCTTTGGCTTCAACAGGGGGAGACAATAGTGTTGGTAATTGTATACACACACACACACACACACACACATACTGATACGCACACGAGTAATACACACATACACTAACACACACACGTTCATAATATGCACGTCTACACAACACACACACACATGCATTGATATATGCAGTAATACACACACACACACACACACACACACACACACATCAACAATACCCACTCGAGCGACCTCTTCTCTCATGAGTTCGAGCATTATTCATCACCCAGGCTGGCGGAATCTTCTCCGTCTGGCGAACGCGGTTTATATTTAAGCCTGACAGACGGGCCCTTCCTCCCTCTCTTCTACGGCGTATTTTGGCTCCATAAATTTAACTCTTCAGTGATTCCTGAAGGTGCAGCCATTCTCTCTCTCTCTCTCATTACTGTCTGTTTTCAACCCTCAACTATGTCTGTCTCCTGGGCTCTTTATCTGTATGTCTGACTATCTTGCTCTGGAGTTCTCTGTCTGTCTGTCTGTCTGTCTGTCTGTCTGCCACTACTGAATTATTTGTCTGTCTGTGTCTCTCCCGAGTTCTTTGTCTACATTTCTGACTTTTCTGGATTATCTGTCTGTCTGTCTGTCTGTCTGTCTTCTCTGTCTTCTCTGTCTCTCCTAACTTCTCTGTCTGTCTGTCTGACTTCTCTGTCTCTCCTAAACTCTCTGTCTGTCTTTCTGTCTTCTCTGTCTCCCTATCTTCTTGTCTGTCTGTCTGTCTTCTCTGTCTCTCCTAACTTCTCTGTCTGTCTGTCTGACTTCTCTGTCTCTCTCCTAACTTCTCTGTCTGTCTTTCTGTCTTCTCTGTTCTCCTAACTTCTCTGTCTTTCTGTCTGACTTCTCTGTCTCTCCCAACTTCTCTGTCTGTCTTTCTGTCTTCTCTGTCTCTCCAACTTCTCTGTCTGTCTGTCTGTCTTCTCTGTCTCTCCCAACTTCTCTGTCTGTCTGTCTCTTCTCTGTCTCTCCTAACTTCTCTGTCTGTCTTTCTGTCTTCGTCTCTCCCAACTTCTCTGTCTTTCTTGTCTTCTGTCTCTCCTAACTTTCTGTCTGTCTGTCTGACTTCTCTGTCTCTCCTAACTTCTCTGTCTGTCTTTCTGTCTTCTCTTGTCTCTCCTAACTTCTCTGTCTTTCTGTCTTCTCTGTCTTCCTAACTTCTGTCTGTCTGTCTGACTTCTCTGTCTCTCCTAACTTCTCTGTCTGTCTGTCTGTCTTCTCTGTCTCTCCTAACTTCTCTGTCTGTCTGTCTGTCTGTCTGTCTTCTGTCTCTCCCAACTTCTCTGTCTGTCTGTCTGTCTTCTCTGTCTCTCCTAACTTCTCTGTCTGTCTGTCTTCTCTGTCTCTCTAACTTCTCTCTGTCTGTCTGTCTGACTTCTCTGTCTCTCTAACTTCTCTGTCTGTCTGTCTGTTTCTCTGTCTCCTAACTTCTCTGTCTGTCTGTCTGTCTGTCTGTCTTCTCTGTCTCTCCCTAACTTCTCTGTCTGTCTGTCTTCTCTGTCTCTCCTAACTTCTCTGTCTGTCTGTCTGTCTTCTCAGTCTCTCTAACTTCTCTGTCTGTCTGTCTGTCTTCTCTGTCTCTCCTAACTTCTCTGTCTGTCTGTCTTCTCAGTCTCTAACTTCTCTGTCTGTCTGTCTCTTCCCCGTTATCGTCCACCATCCAAAAACCAAAGATATTTTTCGTCATCAAATTTCCCAGAATATTAGAGGCTTTTAAGAATATAATTCACATAAAGATTTTTTTCTGGTTATGATGAAAATGTCCGATTGGTGGCCATTTAGGAGGGCCATTTATGAAGGCCATTTATGAGGGGCCATTTATTAAGGACATGTTGGAGGGCCATTTATGAGTGTTGAGTAAATGAAATAAGAATAGATGAACATTGGTCTAATTATTATGGTGAGCTTAATGATCAGTATATATTTATTAGGAGGAATATGTGACTGAAGAGGAGGCGGGAAAGAAAAGGGTAGTGAGGAGGAAAGAAAAATTATGCGTGCGTATGCGTTCATGTGTGTGTGTGTGTGTGTGTATCGGGTATATGTATGTATGTATGTATGTGTTAACGTTACCATAACAACAAGAGGAACTGGAGAAAACATTCAACATGTTTCAACACACTTCATCCTCTCTCCCCGTACAATAGCATCGGGAATAATGTGCAAGAGACTCCCACATATTTCAGGCTTCTCCTCAGGCATAAATATCTTTGTGTTCGCCAGACGGAGACGTTCGCCAGATTGGGAATTAGATGGGTCGACTCATGAGGGATTGGGGTCCTCCACATACATACATACATACATACATACATACATACATACATACATGCATACATACATACATACATACATACATACATACATGCATACATACATACATACATACACAAAAGACTCCTTTACAACACAACACCACAACACCACAACAACACAATATTACCCCTCCCCTCTCCCCAACACAAGTAATGTCACCATAACTCAGCCTGGCCGTCCACAACACTCCAGCCTCCATCACCACCTCCCCTCACCCCTCACTTAATTTACTTCTCCATTACTTAACTAACTCTTTTTAGCCTCCTCTGTTACTGTAAAATAAGTCGTGTGTGTCTGTCTGTCTTTCTTGTTGTTGGTTAAGTTAGGTTACTGTGTGTTAGGTTAAAGTGCACACCAGTTTACTATAGACAGACAGACAGACAGACAGACAGACAGACAGACAGAGAGACAGGGCGGTCAGCATCATGACTATATATACCAGGAGGTTTTATAGATAAACAGTTAAAGCATTAGATGAGAGGACTGGTAGTGACTGGAGACTGACTGGCTGATTACTTTGTTACCCCGAACATAGACTGTAGACTGTAACTGACTGAACTAAACGACTATATACCTTCACTCACTCACAAACTGTAGACTGTATTAACTAAAAGACTGACTGTACCACCACCAAAATA
>NW_024728688.1:0-20000 GCF_018991925.1 Homarus americanus | reverse complement strand
CTGCAGGTGAGTGGTCCTTTCCAGGTGAGTGTGGTCCTGCCCAGGTGGTGTGGTCCTGCCCAAGTGAGTGTGGTCCTGCCCAGGTGAGTATGGTCCTTTCCAGGTGAGTGTGTGGTCCTGCCCAGGTGAGTGTGTGACCCTATGCTGACCATACATTCCAGGAATGCAGTAGATGCCCAGGTGCCACTAACTATACCCTCCTCCCACAGTTCTGGGTATCATACGTGCCCTGTGAGTCTCAGAGGCTCAACGCTGTCCAGCTCACCATAGAACAGATTGATCTCATCAAGCGGCTCATCGACCAGTATCCAGACGACCTCCGCCTCGCCACCTCTGCCGACGGTGAGTCCCGGCACTTGTATGTGTACAGACAGTGAGAGAGAGAGAAGTGCAGACAAACAGAGAGACAAAGAAAAACATTGAGACAGAGACAAAGAGAGAGAAGGAGAGAAAAGAGCAGACAGAGACACAAAAAGAGAGAGAGAAGCAGACATATAAGTGTTTGTGTAGAGAAGAGACTAAGGAGGTGTTTGTGGCAGGGGAGGGGTGTTTGTGTGAGGGAGGTGTTTGTGGGGGAGGTGTTTGTGTGAGGTGTTTGTGTGAGGAGTGTTTGTGTGAGGTGTTTGTGTGGGGAGGTGTTTGTGGGAGGGAGGTGTTTGTGTGAGGGGTGTTTGTGTGAGAGGTGTTTGTGTGGGAGGTGTTTGTGTGAGAGGTGTTTGTGTGGGGAGGTGTTTGTGTGGGGAGGTGTTTGTGTGAGGGAGGTGTTTGTGTGAGGGAGGTGTTTGTGTGGGGAGGTGTTTGTGTGGGGGGTGTTTGTGTGAGAGGTGTTTGTGTGAGAAGGTGTTTGTAAGAGAGACTAAGGAGGTGTTTGTGGTGTTTGTGTCAGAGGTGGAGAAGCCTTCAAGAACGGCCGCATCGCCAGCCTGATCGGTGTTGAGGAGGTCACGCCATACAGAACTCCCTCGGGGTACTGCGGGCGTTGAGAGACCTGGGTGTACGGTACCTGACCTCACCCACACCTGCAGCACGCCTGGTGAGTCTCCCCCACCTGCACAACTCCTGGTGAGTCTCCCCCACACCTGGTGAGTCTCCCCACACCTGCAGCGCCCTGGTGAGTCACCCACCTGCAGCACGCCCTGGTGAGTCTCCCCACACCTGCAGCACGCCCTGGTGAGTCTCCCCCACCTGCAGCAGCACGCCCTGGTGAGTCTCACCCCACACCTGCAGCACGCCCTGGTGAGTCTCACCCCCACCTGCAGCACGCCCTGGTGAGTCTCCCCACACCTGCAGCACGCCCTGGTGAGTCTCCCCACACACCTGCAGCACGCCCTGGTGAGTCTCCCCACACCTGCAGCACGCCCTGGTGAGTCTCCCCCACCTGCTGCACGCCCTGGTGAGTCTCCCCCCACACCTGGTGAGTCTCCCCCACACCTGCAGCACGCCCTGGTGAGTCTCCCCCACCTGCAGCACGCCTGGTGAGTCTCCCCCACACCTGCAGCACGCCCTGGTAGTCTCCCCACACCTGCTGCACGCCCTGGTGAGTCTCCCCACACCTGCAGCACGCCCCTGGTGAGTCTCCCCACACCTGCTGCACGCCCTGGTGAGTCTCCCCCACACCTGCAGCACGCCCTGGTGAGTCTCCCCACACCTGCAGCACGCCCTGGTGAGTCTCCCACACCTGCAGCACGCCCTGGTGAGTCTCCCCCACACACCTGCAGCACGCCTGGTGAGTCTCCCCCACACCTGCAGCACGCCCTGGTGAGAGTCTCCCCCACACCTGCAGCACGCCCGGTGAGTCTCCCCCCACACCTGCAGCACGCCCTGGTGAGTCTCCCCACACCTGCAGCACGCCCTGGTGAGTCTCCCCCACCTGCAGCACGCCCTGGTGAGTCTCCCCCACACCTGCAGCACGCCCTGGTGAGTCTCCCCACACACCTGCAGCACGCCCTGGTAGTCTCCCCCACACCTGCAGCACGCCCTGGTGAGTCTCCCCCACACCTGCAGCACGCCCTGGTGAGTCTCCCCCACACCTGCTGCACGCCCTGGTGAGTCTCCCCACACCTGCAGCACGCCCTGGTGAGTCTCACCCCACACCTGCAGCATGCCCTGGTGAGTCTCCCCCACACCTGCTGCACGCCCTGGTGAGTCTCCCCACCTGCAGCACGCCTGGTGAGTCTCCCCACACCTGCTGATGCCCTGGTGAGTCTCCCCCCACACCTGTTGTAGATATTATTTTAAATGCAGTGTTTTGCTTTAGAAATATTGTCACGTGACCTATTTATGCATCTATGTAAATTGATATCCCCCTTAGCTGGTGCAGAACTCTTACGGGGCTGAGAGTCTTCTGGGTAACGAGGCGACTCTCTCTCACCCACAACACTCCCACATCCCCGTAAGTTTTCCAGTTTCTGGTAAGAGTTTCCGGGAGTTTAAACATTACTTCATCCTTGGCGACCCGGAAAAAAATGGAGAAAGCTTCTGGAAGTTTTCTCAAAAATTTCCAGAAATTGCTTCTGATATTCAACCTTGGAATTTGCTCCCAGACCCGTAAAAAAATTAAAGAGATTTTCTGGAATTTTTTCAGAAAATGCTCTTGATTTTCAATCTTCGAAACTAGTTCACAGACCCGGAATGGAGAAAGTTTTCCCAGATATATTTACTGTACCTACCTGTCTGTCTGTCTGTCTGTCTGTCTGTCTGTCTGTCTGTCTGTCTGCAGGAGCGGATCCAGAGGGTCCTGGGGGGTTCGAGCCCCCCCTTTTCATCAGAAAATTCCAATTTTTTCTTAAATGCAGTATTGTATTCAGGCGTTTTGTAGAGTAAAAAGTATTTACTATTGACCTCAGAATATCTCCTAATATCAAGTCCCACAACTTTTTGGACCCCCCCTTTTGATATTCCTGAATTATCTATCTATCTATCTATCTATCTATCTATCTAATAACTCTTAAATAGATACTGTAGATAGATAAATACATGTAACATCAACTAACCAAGAGTACCTCCTCCTCCTCCTCCTCCTCCTCCTCCTCCTCCTCCTCCTCCTCCCTCCTCCTCCTCCCTCCTCCTCCTCCCTCCTCCTCCCTCCTCCTCCTCCTCCTCCTCCTCCTCCTCCTCCTCCTCCTCCTCCTCCTCCTCCTCCCCTCCTCCTCCTCTTGCTCCTCCTCTTCTCCTCCTCCTCCTCCCTCCTCCTCCTCTTGCTCCTCCTCCTCCTCCTCCTCCCTCCTCCTCCCTCTTGCTCCTCCTCCTCCTCCTCTCTCCTCCTCCTCCTCCTCCCCCTCCTCCTCCTCTTGCTCCTCCTCCTCCTCCTCCCTCCTCCTCCTCCTCCCTCCTCCTCCTCCTCCTCTCCTCCTCCCTCCTCCCTCCCTCCTGCTCCTCCTCCTCCTCCTCCTCCTCCTCCCTCCTCCTCCTCCTCCTCCTCCTCCTCCTCCTCCTCCCTCCTCCCTCCTCCTCCTCCTCCTCCTCCTCCTCCTCCTCCTCCTCCTCCTCCTCCCTCCTCCTCTCCTCCCTCCTCCTCCCTCCTCCTCCTCTTGCTCCTCCTCCTCCTCCTCCTCCTCCTCCTCCCTCCTCCTCCTCCTCTTGCTCCTCCTCCTTCCTCCTCCTCCTCCTCCTCCCTCCTCCTCCTCCCTCCTCCTCCTCCTGCTCCTCCTCCTCCTCCTACAGGGCGGAATGTGCGCGCCAGAAAGAGTCAGATGAGGAGGACCCGACGTCTCCCAGAGGACTCACCCAGTTTGGCAAGGTGAGTGAGCTGGGTGAATGAGTGGGTGGGTGAGTGGGCTGGTGAGTGAGTGGCTGAGTTGGTGAGTGAGTTGGTGAGTGAGTTGGTGGGTGAGTGGGTGGGTGAGTGGGCTGGCGAGTTAGTGAGTTTGTTGGTGAGTGGGTGGGCTGGTGAGTGGGTGGGCTGGTGAGTGGGCTGATACGTGGGCTACCGGTCTTATGTTATCCCACTCACTCACAAGTTAAACATTACTCCGCCACACACAAAAATGATGAGATACTCGTGTGAGGAGAGAAGATAAACCCACCTCTTGTGCTGACGTCTCTCTAAGGTTGATTCTCATAATACAACTCTGTCAGCCACTTGAGGTGAAGGAGAGTCCCACTGTCCGTTCTTTTCTTGTATTATTTGTTCATATTTTTTTAACTTACCAAGGAACTGAAGAACCGATTTGGGGGAAAACTTTACCTGTGACAAGGATGAAGTTTTACCACCTATTTTTACCGCGTTTGTGTTCGTGGATTAATAATGTATCCAATCGTAAACACAGTCGAAGTGACCAGCGGAGATTTGGGGCCAGATATTAGCTTCTCCCTCGCTGCTTGTATCGTGTGGTGTGGTGTGGTGTGGTGTGGTGTGGTGTGGTGTGGTGTGGTGCCGTGTCGTGTCGTGTCGTGTCGTGTGGTAATAAAGGAAGACTTGGGAATATTGTTTAAAAGCTCAGGCAAGAAGATCAGATAACACTCTTCCTCAAATATATCCGTGAGGCATCGCCCTCTTACCAAAGACTAAAGACATTTCAAGCGGAATGGTTTTAATTGAAGGTTACTGGATATAAGAAAAACACAGTCTGGTGGGAAGCTACACAAATGCCAGTCTGGGAGTAGGAATTAGTTTTGGTGGACAAAGGCTTTACAATATGGAACATCAACAAAAAAGTCCAGGACCCTCTCAGATGCCCTCTTTGGTAGTGTGTGTGTGTGTGTGTGTGTGTGTGTGTGTCACTGTTGGGTGTAAGTTGTCACAACACCGACGGTGAAGATAGTAGAGTAAGCAAATGAAGAAGAGAACCTTGTGAACGTTCTATACCGAATATTTTCTGGTCAAGTCTTTATTATTGATTGTTTTGTTTTTTGCACCTAATGAGGGTGGTGAAGTGCCCACAGTCCCCAACACCACACCCAGCCCACAGTCCCCAACACCACACACCCAGCCCACAGTCCCCAACACCACACCCAGCCCACAGTACCCCAACACCACAGCCAGCCCACAGTACCCCAACACCACACAGCCAGCCCACAGTCCGCAACACTATTCTGTCTAAAACGTACATGAAATTATCAACTCCTGGCCAGGTTTAAGTGAACTTGAGATGACTCGGTTTATAAAAGATGACACACCGCCGTAGGAGAGCCACGACTCTCTTACCTCGTGTTCTGACTGACTGTTCCAGAGATAATCATAAACAGCGAGACGAACAGAGGCACAAAAATTGACGAACTGTGACCGTGTGTTCCCAATCTGTGAAGCACTTCAGGGGACGTCTTGATATTTCAGTGATAAACGAGAATCCAAATGAACTACCTCTTTATACTTGGGGTTGAAGGTGGAAGTCTCACATGTATCTCTCATCTCTCACTTCTCTCCCCCACAGACGGTAGTAAAAGAGATGAACCGCCTGGGGCTGATGGTAGATCTCTCACATGTGTCTCAAGCGACCATGAAGGCGGCGCTGGAGGTGTCGAGAGCGCCGGTCATCTTCAGCCACTCCTCCGTGTATTCCATCTGTAAGAACCCGAGGAACGTCCCCGACCACATCCTGAAGAAGGTGGTGAGTAGAGAGAGAGAGAGAGAGAGAGAGAGAGAGAGAGAGAGTCTGTAAAATTAAGACAGCTTCAGGAAATCAGTAAGAACTGTCAATAGGACTCTGGTCACAACATTAATCCCCATTTTTACTCCTGATTAGTAGGATTATGACACTAATTCCTCCTCTTTTATCTCCTGATTGGGCAAATGATTACATTAAACTCTCCCCTTTTATCCTATATTGGTCAGATTATTACACTATCAACATCCCAACTCCTTTTATGATTGGTCAGCATGTTATATTGACCCTGGCCTCTCCCTGAAATACCCCCCCCCCCAGCTCATGTTCGGTGGAAGTAGTGAGAATATCGTACTAATCCCTGTCTTTGTCTTGACTGGCCAGGCGAGTAAAGGAGGTGTGGTGATGATCAGCTTTTACAACTACTTCCTCACCTGTAGTAAAGAGGCAACCATTGGTGATGTTATAGGTGAGTTGTTCACCTCTGGATAAAATTCCTTGGGACAGTTTTGTAATCCTCTACTGAAGATTCGTATACAGTCCCCTTCACTAGTGCGTTTACAGGGGCTTGTCAGGTCTTGTACAGTGTGGCGCAGTGCTGTGTTTGTTTACATTCGACAGAAGGAAACTCACAATAGTAAACATACTATGGAATCAAATTAAAACAATATTAAAACAAATATCTTTATGTAATTATTTGTGGAATGTTTATACGACGAGCCCCTGTAAATTAGGGTTGCCATATCTGAACATTCAAAAAAGAGGACGTTCCCGAAGACACACCCCGGCACACACAGGCTAATATACAACATACATGGTATAGAAATCTTAAAAAAAATTACCTTTGCTTAAGGCTGAACATCTTCATTCCCTTAGCTGCAGTCTTCTTCCCCCACTGTGTGTGTGACTTGATGTGCCCATGCATACTTTTCTGTAGATCGGATCTTTTTCAGTATTGGCTGATTGCTCTTTAGAAAGGTATAGAAGTCACTGCAAGATGTTTCTCGGAAGTTGTACTGTACAGTCAGAATGCCTTTCATTGTTTCAACACTCAATTTGTTCCTTTCCTTTGTCCATTGACTTTGCATCAGTGAAAAAACTCTTTCGACATTTGCATGGAGATGATATAGCAAAGAAGAATTGTGCAATTCTTAGCAATTCTGAGTGGCATTCAATGTTCTTTGATTTTTCAAAGTATCTGGTCCACTTTTTATGTGTTGGCAGATTACTAAATTCTTCATCACTTGTAATTTTCCACAAACTGCTTCAGGTTACTAACTTGGTCAAAACACTTCATCAACTTCTACCCCCTTATCAATCAAATATTTGACAGCTAAGTTGACAACACCGTACAGGCGTACAAGTGACTTATCAGCTGACGAAAACTGAAAGAGATCTCTACGGTTTCCACCTTCCCTCTCTTTCTCTCCCGTCATTACAGTTTCATGTTTTTTTTTTCCGTGGAGAAAATGATGGAAGCTGAAATTCCGGACTTTTGAAGAATTTTATAAATTCCTTCCGGATGAAGATTTCGAGACCTAAATGGAGGACATGTCCGGGAAAATACGGACGTATGGCAACCCTACTGTAAATGCACTAGTGAAGGGGACTGTACACACACCAAAAAAAGTCTGTCAATTCTCTCCCGTCCATGAACCTGTGAATCCGAGACATCACACAGTACACCACTTATGGGCCCAACAATGTATGATGAGTCAGATTCACAGGGACGGAAGGCTGACACAACTAGTGTTGGTGGGTGAACTTAACAGGGATTGTGTATCTAAACATTAATTTCTAATGAGTTTTGTTGTTATTTAGACTTGAATATAGAAAACAGTGTTCTGCAGCTGTAACCAACCATACATTATATGACCCACGAGTAGAGGCCAGATATTAACAAGTGTCTAAGGAATTTTGTCAGTAATTGTATATAGAAAACAGTATTATAAAAAGACCCGGTTGTGTATAACGAGGCAGGTGCTTAAAGATTAAGACAGTTTAGATATAAATAATCTCCTCCTTCAATATCTCTCTATCTAACCTAACCTAACCACTAGCCCTAATCTACTCGCCATCTACTAGCCATAAATTACTAGCCACGAGTTACTAGCCCCCATCTACTAACCACCATATACTAGCTACCAACTGCTAATGACCTCTAACTACCCCTCAGAACACATCAACCACGTCAGAAAAGTCGCCGGTATTGACCACGTCGGCATCGGGGCAGACTTTGATGGCATAAACATGTGAGTATAGACAACAGGTTAAGAGTGAGCTTATCATCGGACAATGTCTTCCTCCCTCTCCCTCTGTACTCTCCCACCTCCTTCCTCCCTCCTTCCCCTCCCCTCCCACCTCATCCTTCTTTCCTCTCTCCCTCCCACCTCATCCTCTCCCACTCTTTCTCTCCTTCCTTCCTTCTTCTTCCTCCCTCTCCCTCTGTACTCTCCCACCTCCTTCCTCCCTCCTTCCCCTCCCCTCCCACCTCATCCTCTCCCACTCTTTCTCTCCTTCCTTCCTCTACTTCCTCTCCCTCTGTCCCCTCCCACCTCCTTCCCTCATCTCTTTCTCCTCCCTTCCCACCTTCATTTCTCCTTTGCCTCCCCAAGCTCCAGGCACTGTGTGTGTGTGTGTGTGTGTGTGTGTGTGTGTGTGTGTGTGTGTGTGTGTGTGTGTGTGTGTGTGTCTAGACTTTTAGCGTCAAGCTTTGAGACAAATTAAAATAATGAATAGCGGTAATTACGAAGTTGACAGATGCTTCGAAGTTCGTGAGATCCCGAGACTAACTGATGGGTGTAGTGTGGTGGTGGTGATGATGGTGGTGATGGTGATGGTGGTGATGGTGGTGGTGATGATGGTGATGAGGGTGGTGATGATGATGATGGTGGTGGTGGTGGCGGTGATGATGGTGGTGATAGTGATGGTGATGGTGGTGGTGGTTTCATGACCAGACTTGACCAACACTTCAGCAGGTTCAGATACATTCAGGAGCCTGTACAGTACATACCCAGTACTTACCAACATTGGCGTGACCTACCGCCCAAGCGGCTAATGAGCCGATCTGCGGTGAAGAGGATAAAAGTAAAAAGTAAAAAAGTAAAAGAACATCAATATCATAACCCCTAAAACATGAAATCAGTTCACGAACAACCAAAAATCTACCTAACTTATGATAGATAGTTCACATCTACTGTAATTTACTACCTAACACATTAAAAACAATAATGAAATAATATCTTCATGAAAGTATGCAGCTAAAACCATTAAGGAGAAGCTAAATAAATGTTTGACACAACCGCCATCTGCATAGACGCTGGCTGTGTGGCATCAAGCTTAGCAACAGCAACGCAACACGACTGGGGACACTGCCTCTGTTGACCCTTAGCAATACTCCCCTTCCCGCTCTCACACACAAAGAACTGTTCAGTCCCTTTCTGGTTTTGTCCTTATGATAATTATTTATTTAATTTTTTTTTTTTTGCAAATTGTGTACATTATATAGGATTATGTTTGCATGTAACTGAATAAAAAAATATGAGATATATTTATATAACTGAAATCATGAGCTGAAAACTAAACATAACACACACCTCACCCTGGTAAGGAGAGCGCTAGGGGCACGCAATTTGAATATTTGCCGGGATCCAAATTCGTAAAGCAGGGGAAGCTTTCGTAACATGAAAAAATAGGAGGAGAGGCGACAGGAGTTTTGTGGATGACTGTACAGTACATCCAGAATAACGCCCAAAACGCTAAAAACCGCCAGAATTCGAGAGGGTTGACAGTACATCTGGAGACTAGTAAACGACTAACACATCCCTCCACCTACTAACACCCACTCTGTCTTTTTCAGGCTACCTGTCGGGCTGGAGGATGTGTCTGGCTACCCGAGACTCTTCGCTGAGCTCCTCTCTGATCCCAATTGGTCACTACAGGACCTGAGGAAGCTGGCTGGCCATAACCTACTGAGGGTGATGCGTGACGTCGAGAGGGTAGGTGTACAAGCGCATACACACTTTTTCTTTCTTTCTCTAACACAAGGACGCAGGTAGCTACATGGGGTACCTTACCTGAATGAAAAGATAATTGTGTGTGGGTGTGTGTGTGTGTGTGTGTGTGTGTTTTATCCTGCAAATCATCACCATCATTATCATTGACATCATCCATCCATCAACCTACCTACTTAAATAACCACCCATCCATTTATCCATCCACCTATCCATGTATGTATGTATGTATGTATGTATGTATGTATGTACTGTACCGTTTGTTTGTTTGTGTACAGGTTCGTGTAGAGATGCAGCAGCAGAGGTCAGCGCCCTATGAGGAAGAAATCAACAAACTCCCCGCTGACCAACAGTCCTGCTTCTACCGTTTCACCCGCCCTACTGACGACGTTGACTGATCACCTGCTTCCTGACTTTCTTCATCTGCTCACCTGCTGATGTCTGCGGTCCTGCATCTGCTGACCTGATTAATATATTGACCTTACTCACCTTGTCTACCTTGTGACCTGTTGGACCAGGTGTGGGGGTAATAATCTTGGAGTGAGATTCACCAACATTTACAGCTGTTATGTTTAAGATCATACAAGTTGACAGTACAAGTGTGTGTGTGTGTGTATAGGTCATTCTTCTTCCTTTTCGTTTCTCTCCTCATTTCTAAAGGTTTCTGTTCCTCTTGGTAGATAAAAACGTGGATTATTTTGTCATGTGTTCACGTCTATCACTCCTGAACTTAAATATACACCAGAGAATAATAATAATACTCATTCAACATCATCTATGAGACTTCACCTTAACTTAACAGCCACGATGACAAGAGACCGCAATCCTATTTTATAATTATTCATCTTCTACATAAGTAAATTCCTTTTAGATATGTCTGAGCAAAAAACACATTTACATACATTACCTAAGAAATGATTAAAAAGGACCTTGTAAATAGTTAAACGTGTTATGGAAGATGAATATACCTGTAGTATGTGTGATCGTTAGTTTGGTTACCAGGTGGGAGTCGACTCTCTGGCTCCAGTACGTTAGAGACCCTCCTTGACCAAGTTAGACTAGACTCTTGGATTCGATACCTTCAAGTGTGTGGGTTCGAATCCTTGCACCCAATGGAGCTAAAGTGTTCCATTAGTAATAATATCTATCTTAAGTCACCATACTCAAAAGATTTACTGATCCCATTCAAGGGGTTAAATCATCGTAATCAGGAGGTTAAATCATTATATTAGAGGGTTTAATCATTGCAGGGGTTAAATCATTATATTCAAGAGGTTAAATCATTGTACTCAAGAGGCTAAATCATTGTATTCAAGGGGTTAAATCGTTGCAGGGGTTAATTATATTCAAGAGGTTAAATCATTGTACTCAAGAGGTTAAATCTTTATATTCAAGAGGTAAATCATTGTACTGAAGGGGTTAAATCCTCATCATATTCCAGGGCTACATCATTGGACTGAAGAGATTTGGCTTTTGAGGGAAAATTATCAGCAATTTGTTAGTCTCGTGTTTGAAACCAGACTTGTAAACTGTACGTCGTGTCCAACTTTTAATATTGGCAACTTTTTCATATATTTGTGAGTTTTATTATCCTTTTATCATCACAGGTCACTATCAAGTCAGTCTACATGTCACTATCAAGTCAGTCTACATGTCACTATCAAGTCAGTCTACATGTCACTATCAAGTCAGTCTACATGTCACTATCAAGTCAGTCTACATGTAACTATCCAGTCAGTATTCATGTCACTATCAAGTCAGTCTACATGTCACTATCAAGTCAGTCTACATGTCACTATCAAGTCAGTCTACATGTCACTATCAAGTCAGTCTACATGTCACTATCCAGTCAGTCTACATGTTACTATCAAGTCATCTACATGTCACTATCCAGTCAGTCTACATGTCACTATCAAGTCAATCTACATGTCACTATCCAGTCAGTCTACATGTCACTATCCAGTCAGTCTACATGTCACTATCCAGTCAGTCTACATGTACTATCAAGTCAGTCTACATGTCACTATCCAGTCAGTCTACATGTCACTATCAAGTCAATCTACATGTCACTATCCAGTCAGTCTACATGTCACTATCAAGTCAGTCTACATGTCACTATCCAGTCAGTCTACATGTTACTATCAAGTCAGTCTACATGTCACTATCCAGTCAGTCTACATGTCACTATCAAGTCAATCTACATGTCACTATCCAGTCAGTCTACATGTCGAGTGACAATGAAAAGAAATTTATGATTCATTTACCTGAGGTTAAGGCCATAGTGAATGAGCCACCACCTGTTTCATCAAGTACTGCTCAGTACTGGTCCTTGTTACCTTAGTTAACCTGCTGCAGCTATGTGGATCATCTTTGGTACAGTCATTATAAAACTATCTAATATTGACACCATCTGGCATAACTTAGTCTAGGAAAATATCCCTGTGTTTACTGTACCTCTCCCATAGTTTCTTGGAAATTGATGCCAAAAGAAATTTAAAACTCCAACTTTGAGGTGACACTGTCAGTATATATGTAGAAGGTGTTAAATTCATTTAATTAATTACTGAACAATCCACACTTCCCTCGATGACAAGACCAACAAAGTATCTTATCAGTGAGGCTGAGTAGAGTTCTTTTACGACACACGAGCTGTCTTTTACCTGCTAGAAATCTGTCAACAGCAGCTGTAAGTCTGATCCCACACCGAACAAGACCACAATTGGTAGTGGAGATGCACAAGTTCCAACAATTCCCTGAAAAGGGCAGATGGAAACAGACTAAACTTTGTAGCTGTAAATGACATGTAAAATATCATCACAATAATATTGTTATCGTTAGAATTCCCGCCGAAATTTTTGTTTAGCCTTTTTGTGTTTATAAAGTACTGTAGCAAGATTATTTCACATAAACAGCGAATGGTATAACATACAATTAATTACCTGTATATTATAATGGTAATATTTTTAGTAATGTACTTCATAACCATTCACTAATTAAGGTTGAAGCTGCCTCACCTGTTGGGTAAAGTGCCGTAGTGCAGGCACCAGTCTAGTGGCCCTCTTGTGGACGCTCTCAATCATCTGACAGTCTCTAGCATATCTCGGGGACCAGATAGTGAGACTGTCCGCTGCTGTACACGACCACATTGTGGGTCGGGTGTCATGGTCACAGTGTGTGTGATGATTCATATTATGCTCCACGCCCACAAAACATGTGGATAACTGGTGAGTTACCCCGCGGAGGAAACGTTTTTTTCTAGCTTAAGTGCCGTCCATTTTCTCTAACTTTCTGAAACCAACCTCTCTATAAAGTAAACTTGAATGTGTGTGAGGACACCGCTGTTTTGGGTCAACTTAGATATGTCTGATTACAGATGAAGCATTCAAGATCCTTTGTGACTGACTTTGAAAGCTTCATTTGTATTTATTTTTAATGAAATTGTCAATATAAGTCAGGGTAGAGATTACTGTGAGAATGAGGTATTGACGTCTTCCCTAGAGACGCTGTTAGTTGCTAACTAATGCTGAAGCTACCTCTTTGTGATCAGTGAACCTCAGAGAATCTGATATTTGTATCGAAAGTATTGTCAATTATCTTGTTTAGAAACTAATTAATTATTCTGAAGGGAAGTATCAGCCTCCTTATCTTGACCATCTAACGGGGTGTAACCTAATACTCCTTGTCTTATGCTCCTCCCACCAGGGACTGCCATCCTGAAACTTGAAATCAATTTAATTTTTGTCTTTTAAAACTCAGTCATTGCATAGTTTGAAAAAATGACATAAGTCAATTAAAATGAGTTCGTAGCCTGATTTCCACACATGAAAGGTGTGTAGTAACAGAGGTTGTTTTAGATCTGTGTGAGTACACAGGGGTGGGGAAGTACGGGCTGAGACAGTCTCAGACTAAAATCCGCCATCGCCCTATTCACAGATTCCTGTAGGTCAAGAGTGGTCGTTGTATGTTGGGACGACATCCAGCCCTCGTAGTGGAGATGGATGAAACCACGGAGACCGAGTCGCGTTACAGTATATCCACGCGGCCCAGCCAGGCCAGCCGCCCGCCAGGCCAGCCGCCCGCCAGGCGCCAGTCTGTGTTGCAGTCCTTGATCTCACGCACTATAGTTAACACAGCCAGCTCACAGTAGCAGTGTTGTGTTTTGAGTCCACCTCTAAGTAGTGTGTGCTGGGGCTGTGTTATTCATCTGAGTACCCATGTATGCATCTCCTCAGGGTATAAGTGTGTGGAAGCAACAAGAGTATGAGGTCGCCACTTATTTCTTGGCGAATATAGAAAAATATCAGAAAGAAGCTACGTCCGTGATAATGTTAAGGTAGTATTGTTGGTGTGTCCCTAGAGTCCTGTGATTGGTTAAGAGTTGAGGACCTCAGGTACTGTGTATTGTTGGTGCTCAAGTGACCAGCATAATATGTAAAGTACTTGAGAGTATTATCAGAGATGCCGCGATGGAACATCTACTACGGAACAACCTTGTAAAGGATTGCCAACACGGTTTTATGCCGGGGCGCTCCTGCTTAACACAATTGCTCAAGGTATTGGATATTTGGACCCATATTCTGGAACGGGGTGGTAATATCGACAATATTAACCAAGATTTTGCCAAGGCTTTCGACAGTGTACCCCATGAAAGGCTGAAAATCAAACTGGAAGGGTACGGAATTCGGGGAAATGTCCCAGCATGGATAGAAGACTTTCTACATGACCACAAGCAGTGTGTGGTGATTAATGGCACGAAACCATCATCCGTACCTGTCACAAGTGGGTACCACAGGGCAGTGTATTGGGCCCGCTGTTGTTTGTTTGTTTCATAAATGACATGCCTGACGTTGTACACTCCTCCATACAAATGTTTGCCAATGACGCCAAGTTATTTCGGGAAATCAAGAACCAAGCTACTACTACTTTGCTACGCCCACTGCCGTAGATATTTCAGATTCTTGCACTGGAATTGCGATGGTCATACACAATTTTATAACAAACACGAGGGGATTTGTGCAAACATCACAGTTGCTTGTGTTTCACGTCTTTGCCTTGACGTTCTGAATGTGTACACACACACACACACACACACATACACACACACACGCACACACATACACTATCACACAGTAAATTCCATATGATCAATGATATATAACAACGTGAAAACGTTAACACAGGCTCACTCCGCTGGTTACCATGGAAACAGGGAACGCTACCCTCACGCCCTGGGTCTTAGCTCGTCGCGTCGCCAACAGATGGAGGTGACCGGGGCTCAGTGGCTCACGTTTCTTTTATCTTTCCTGTCTGTCTATCTCATGACGTCACCACAACAACACACCTGCCGAGCTCTTGGTCAGTTGTGGGATGGTAACAGCAGGTGTGTGATACAACTCTCCATCACTTTAAGGAAGAATAAAGATCAGAGAAGAAGATGGAAAGGCTTCATAAATGATCAATTATGAAGGTTGTTGGAGGGAGAGAACTACTACCATTACTTTACCAAGAAGACTTATAAAAGGATTAACAATTGATCAATACCACAACGGCCAGGTAAGCCCAGCCTCCTACACCTAGTATCTCTCTCTCTCTCTTATTCACTCGCTCTCTTTTCTCTTCCAATATTATTTCAGGTAAAGATGGAGGAGACAGTTAACACCAGATATGACTTGAAGAACCTGACCTAACCTACTGTACCTAAACTGGTCAATTTGAAGTTTAGACTAACCACGGTTCTCGAGCTGAGCAATGTGTTTTACTGATAGTTTAAACAATTGTAACACTTTATTGTTTAAACCAGGGGTCCACAACCTTTATACACTAGTCGGCCACTTAAGGTGCAAGTAATCAGTGATCGGCTGCAGATGTACTAAGCCAACCTAAGTCAGCACTGTGTTCCACAGTACTGAATGTAAAATCATAAATGCCGGACTATATTTTATTGTCAGAAAATTGTTATAAACAACACCGATAATTAAGACTAAACATAGCATTCATTTCAGCAAATAACATACATACTCTGCTTTAAAATAATAGCACGAGTTAATTATAATGTAACAAAAGTAAGGAAACATAACTTTTAGCAGTACAAAATATGGTAATATGAAACTGTCTCCGAGCGGTACAAAATTTAGACGTCACTCGGCCGGCCACCAACGTACTGTAGCTCTTTCCCGATAAATGGGGGTTGTGGACCAATGGTTTAAACTACCAGCAAAACCCATTGCTCAACTCAGAGCCGTGGTTGGTCTAAACCGACCAAAGCGAGGCTGCATAGAACCTATTAAAACCCTACCTAACCATCTAATCTGTGCATTATCTTCCTTACAATCATCCAAACATCATATATCTAAAAAAATGAACTAAGTCAATCCAATATAAATCATAATGGTGGAGCAGATAGCGGCAATTTATGAGGAACTGCCACCACCAGAAGTTGTTTGATTTGGTTCATTTTTCCATAGATGTTCTTTGGGTAATGTACAGTACACCACTACCACCAGAAAAAAGTTTACACATTTAAGAAATTGGTCCAAAGAGTTGTTATTATTATTATTATTATTATTATTATTATTATTATTATTATTATTATTATTATTATTATAGTAAGTATTATTGCTGCTGCTGTTGTAGTAAGTTTTTTAAAAGATGTGACATTTACTAGAACTTAACCTAGCCACAGAACCCAGGAACTACCATATATCTTACCTAATCTAAGATTCCCTAGATGACCGAAACTAAAATAATACTAAAAGAGGCGACATTTACTAAAACCTGACCTAACCAACCTAACTTCCTAGCGGGGGACAGACCCCAGCCATATTAAACAGAAAGTACTTGTTTTGATATCCGTTACCAATGAAAGCAACTTCGTCTAAGCGTCATGGTGTAATTCTACGTTTTTTGTGACACGAGAGCACGACAACGTTGAGGCGGGTGATGACCTTCCTGTAACTGTCCCATTGCTTTATTGCCTTGACTGTCAGGGACCACAAGAGGTATATGTCACCATCTACTTATACATAATAATTTAGATTTAAATCTTGTACGCTACCCATGCTTTGGTGGCTGCTAAATCCCACTGTCCTCAACTCACATCGAGTCATAGCGAGTCCTGTGAGACGCGAGTGCCAGTGTCCGCCGCATGGTCTTGTGACCCCTGGGGTGTAATAAATTAATTAAATAATAACGTCGGTGTGTCGGGCAGATTTATCGGAGGAATATTTTACCGAGAATGTTAGATGTCTCTTACATGTAATTTTGGATAAAAAATGCCAATAAGCAAAGTGACTCTACCTAGACCACCAGCTAGAAATTGGTTAGGGTTAGGTTTCTTTTGGTCAGGTTCATTATTATTCATTTCCCACTGAAGTGTATGGGAAAAGAGTTACTCAGAATGATGAGATATAACCATGTTTGTGTTAAAACCATTAAAATTGGTGAAAGTTCACTTGTAAAAAATTTACTATAATGTGTGGAAGAGGTTGTACTGTTTACTGTACAGTACAGTATGTACACACTAGCATACACTGCTATGGTACTTTTTTACACTTATTGAATGTACAACAGTACTGCTCAACACAGATAATATTTAAAAACAGCAGTGAATGAGAGCGTAATTGCTTGTATAATGGCAACAGGCAATGAATTGATAGTGTCACATATGAGAGTTTGAAAAGGGAGGCTGTGAGATACAGCAGCCAATCATAGGCATCCCAGGGCAGTAGTGATAATCATAGTTCACGGCACTCTTGAGTGTACCCACCCGGAATGGCGGAGATTTTTTCCCTGAGTTTCTTTGGACCGAGATGGTCAGTTGTAAATAAACAGGGTTGGTGACAACAACAATGGCAGAAATATTTATGGTAAAACATAAATTTCTTTTCCACTTACAAAAGCAATATAGAGATCACTTTTGGTTTATTGAAAAGTTTCCTAATGTTTCTCGCTAACCTGTTCTTTCTTTAAAAATATTACTTGGTTAATTTTTTAAATTTGTATTAATACTGTAATTAGTTTAGGTTAGACCTAAGGTACAGTCCTCTTACTAGTGGGTCTGCAGGGGCTCATCATATAAACATTCCACAAATCATTATCTTGAGATATTTGTTGTAATATTGGAATCCATAATATGTTTACTATTATGAATTTCTCCGTTTAATGTTACTCTAACACAGGGCTGCCACACTGCACAAAAACCTGATGCAGAGCCCCCTTGTAAACACAGTACAGTAGTGGAGGGGGGCTGTACCTAACCTCATATAGGCCACTGCACTACAACACGACACACAACTTCTCCTTCCTAACTTAACATCCCAATCTCCTAGTCACTTACATCATTATAACCTGACATTGAAGTAAGCTAACCTCACTCACCTCTGCAGTATGTACCTTACTTGAAGTAAGCTAACCTCACCACCTCACCTCTGCAGTATTTACCTTTACTTGAAGTGTTTAACCTCACCTCACCTCTCTGCAGCAGTATGTAACCTTTTACTTTGAAGTAAGCCAACCTCACCTCACCTCTCTGCAGTATGTACTTTACTTTTGAAGTGTTAACCTCACCACCTCAGCCTCTGCAGTATTTACCTTAATACTTGAAGTAAGCTAACTCAATTCTCGTCTCTGCAGTATGTACCTTACTTGAAGTAAGCTAACCTCACCTCACCTCTCTGCAGTATGTACCTTTACTTTGAAGTAAGCTAACCTCACCTCACCTCTCTGCAGTATGTACCTTTACTTTGAAGTAAGCTAACCTCACCTCACCTCTCTGCAGTATTTACCTTTACTTTGAAGTAAGCTAACCTCACCTCACCTCACCTCTCTGCAATATTTTACTTCAATATGTAAATTGAATGGCCTTACATTACTCTCTGTTTATGTCACTTGGCTTAATTGTTCCACTTGTGAAGTTTATCATTGACTGTTTCATTACTGGCCTCAGAATGGATGACATGAAGATTAGACACCCTAGCTTATTTCACCCGATGATTAAACACCCTAATCTAACCTAACCTACTCTTAACTTAACCCAACCTAACCTAACCTCCCAAGTTCTTTATAGTTAATAATTTTGTTTGTTACAGATGTTACAACAAAACATTGGGAAATTGAACTGCTCCACCATGGCTGAAAATGGTAACTGGTGTATGGAACAAGAGCTGTCACCATGACACTGGCACCGTGGCACTGTACCACATATAACAAGGTGACACTGGCACCGTGGCACTGTACCACATATAACAAGGTAAACTATAGGAGAAACTCTCATACCTTAAAGAGGAGCTGTTTGTGCTCCTCAAACTCTTAAGACAAGCTGCTGTAACTTGTGCTCCTGTTAGTCATTTGTCTGTCTGTTTTCATAACTTTCTATCTGTCTAATTGCTTATGTATGTTTGTGTCTTTCAGTACATCTATCCATTATCTACCACTTATCTCTGTCACTTTATCTACTGTTTTATCTATAGTGCAGTATATATCAATCTATTTATCACGAAAGTAAAACCCCACTATTAAAATAATGGGGCTCTACCTATTACATTTATGAGATCTTATGAAGTACGAGGGACACCTTCTCCCCGGGGGAAAACAACAACGGTGGAAAAAATAAGGGGGAAAACCTTTAGACCGTAGATGTACAACTGACCGTGATCGGCACACATACACTCTTATGGGGAAGAAGATATTTGTAATAATGCATCCTTTGTGATAACCTGGGTAGTCTTATGGCTTATCTATATCTGTATGTATGTACAGTACTGATTATTTATATTTTCATCTCCTTATGTGTCAGTCTATCAGCCAATCTATCTATGTTTACCTGTATAAACTACTGTATTAATGTACCACTAATTTAGCTGGGAATATTAAGACAAAAATGACAGAGTTTGTCAAGCATGGAAAGCTTACAGTCCCAAGATGTTGACATAAACCAAACTTGCATAAAACATACAACTTCTGTACTGAATGACTATTAATTTATGGACATATTTTTATCATAAACTGTTGTGTATATTAAATGTTTTTTGTTTGTTTGTTACAGATGAGTTAACAACTAAACCTTGAGAAACTAACATGTGGATCATGGAGACACTGCTGTTACAGGTGTGTCTTTCTGTATGTTGTATTTATCCATATCTCTATTTTTCTATATATGTCCAACTGTTTATCTTTACTACATTATATCTATATTTCTTTCTATCAGTCCTTTAATATCTGTATGTCAGTCAATATTTGTTATCTATCAGTTGTCAGACTATCTATAGCTACAAGTATCTGTCAGTCTGTCTTATATTTATAGAAAGGTGTTGGCAGCAGTGAGTGTGCAAGGTTGATACACAAGAGGTGCTTTGAAGTGGATAAGTGTTGCACATGTGGCTTTAGCAAGGCTGGAGACACTCAACATTGAGGATATATCCCTGGACTGTGTCAATGAGTGTGACAT
>NW_024728687.1:0-20575 GCF_018991925.1 Homarus americanus | reverse complement strand
TTTAGCTAGTATTCGCCACCATGTTGGACTTCGTGAGGCTGCAGAAATTGCAACTGCCGCTTGGATAGATGCAGGCCTCATCAGCCGAGAGGATGTATCTTTGGTGATAGATCATAATAAAATTAGAAGAGCACAAGAAAAAATAATGAAGGAAATATCTGATCAGCATGAAAAAGATTTAAGCGAGGGAGGGCTCTCCTGTCTTTTGTTTGATGGAAGAATAGATGACAAAAGTTTTGCTAGAAGTAGAGGGAGTGAACAGAAAGTTTCCAGGTCTCATCAAAGAAGAACACTACTCTGTTCTGAGCCTGGTGGTCGGTTTTTGTTTCACTTTGCTCCCGAAACTGAAGTAGAAGGGAAGAAACATGCAGAGGTCATTGCTGATCATATTTTATGTTGGGTTCAGGAGAGAGGACTTGGCAGTTCACTGCAGGCTGTTGGTGGAGATTCAACTGCAGTGAACACCGGATGGCAGGGGGGTGTAATGACGCATTTAGAGAAAAAACTAAGAAGAAGACTTGTTTGGATTGTATGTGATTTACATACAGGCGAGCTACCTCTTCGTCATCTCATCCAGGAACTTGATGGTCCTACAAAGAGCAACAACAAGTGGTCAGGTCCCCTTGGCATCATGCTGGATGAAGCAACACAACTAGAAATAAATACAACCTTTCCAAAGGTCGAAGTTGGCCCTCCCCTTCCGGCGTTGTCTGAAGGAGTCATCAAAGATCTCAGCACAGATCAATCCTATGCTTATCGTATTGCCCAAGCAATAAGATCAGGAGAAGTGCCTCAGTCATTGGCTCTCTTGGAGATTGGACCTGTCAGTCACAGCCGCTGGTTAACTACAGCTCTTCGTTTCTGCAGGATTTGGATTTCCAAACACGAATTGAAGGGCAAAGTGCTGAAGAATTTGAGGTTAATTGTTGAATTTATTATTGGAGTTTATCTTCCCCAGTGGTTTAGTGTGAAACTTAATCCTATGTGGGTGGATGGACCCAATCACCTTTTGTTTCAATTGCAGCTAGTAAGAACACAGAGGAAGGTAGTGAGGGACATCGTGTTACCTGTGGCAAGAAGGTCCGCTTGGTATGCTCGACCAGAAGCAGTTTTGCAAGCAATGCTTTGCAGTCAATGTACCAATCTCCGAACCGAGGCTGTAGAAGTCATTCTAAAGATTAGAGGAACGCTAATAGATGACAACCAGTTGGGAGACTGTTCGTTTCATTCAAGAAAAGTTCCCCCAATAAACGTCAATGCCACCAAATTGTGAGAATTGGTTGACTTGAGTTTGGAAGTCTTAGAGCCACCATTGACAACAAGTCTAACTAGCCAAGAATTGAGAAACCTTAAAGAGACTCCAATGCAGGTGCCGAAGTGGCCTTCCCACACTCAAAGTGTGGAGAGATGTGTGAAAATGGTCACAGAAGCAGCGGGCCTTGTTTACAGCCACGAGAGGCGAGAAGGTTACATCAAAGCACAAATAGCAAGCAGACTACTGAAGACAAGAAACCAAAGCAAAGAGAGTATGAAGGCATTGGTTACTTTCAAATAGACTACGGATAATAAAATATAATAATTTGAAACTTGAAACAGTAACATGTGTGCAAACGCTGGTTATGTTATAAATTCACAAATATGTACATTTAAAAATCCATTTGATGTAGGTAGGACTTATTATAAAAAAAAATTTATGCCAGAATATTGTTTTGCATGCTTAAAGACTACAATAAATTGCTACCAAATTACTCGATTTTTAATTTAGCCAGTTCACCCCCTAAATTGACACACCCTAATGTGGAGCCTCCCGGAGGGTGGCGTTCTACCGAATGAGCCGTCCGGAGGTCGGCGTTTCTGTCAAGAAGCGTGGGCGAAAAGAAGTTCTAACTCCAGAACTTTCTGCAGCATTAGATCGGACCAAGTCCTCAGATAGAATGGCCATGCACATTGTCACACAAACTGCTCGGAGTCTGGGCCATGATGTCAGTGAATTGATTCTGAATCGATCAAGCATCAGGAGGAAACGTCAGCATCATCGCAGTAGCAGGGCAGCTGAAATCCTTTCAATCTTCAAACCAGAGTCAGTTTTAATATATACATTATTTTTATTTTTTTTTTTTACGGGAATTAGCCCACCCGGGCACAGATCAAACGACCCACAACGGAGCCTGGGGGGCGAAAAAAAAAGAATGGAAAGAAATTGAAAATATAGATAAAAAGGTTATACTGTATTAATCTACACCGCGAAGGTGCCGGAAAACCAGCTTTTTAAAGTGAGACAGATTGTAAGAGCATGGAAACACAGAAGAAGGCAGAGCATTCCACAGTTTGGCTGTGTGAGGAAAGAAGGAGGTACTATAACGGGTTATTCTCGTGTGACCGACATCCACAGAGAAATGGTGGGCACCCCGGGCAAGACGTGTGTTAAGAGCCCACGGCCTTGCTGGCCGTACACAGGATGCCAAATCCACCGAACATTGCCCGTTAAAGTACCTGTAAAAGAGAGAGAGTGAAGCAAAATTGCGGCGAAGAGAAAGGGAAGAGAGATTGTCGACTAAAGGAGGAGAGTTAATAAGACGAAATGCCTTTGATTCCACTCCATCTAATAATTGGACAGAAGAAGAGCCACCCCAGATATGAGAGCAGTGTTCCAAGTTAGGATGAATGAATCCCTTATATACTTGGAGCAACTGCTCAGAAGTGAAGTAGCTGCGGCATCTGTACAGCATTCCCAACTTTCATTAGGCAGCTTTAGTTATACTAAGTGTCGCGACCCCACTACCCTTTATACCTGGGGAGTGAAACCTACCCCAAGTTATTAACAAATAAAGGAACAAATAGGGAACACGGCAATGATTATCCCCACAAAAACCTACTCAACTAAATGTACTTTAATAAGAATGAACAAGTTGAAATAAGTAAGTCACAAAAGGGAAGATAATTAATTAATTCAATTTATGTTCTAAAGGGAGTAATGACTAGCAAACATGAATTTAAGGGTATAAGTAATTGTATATTAAAATAAGAGTGATGCCGGAAGGGTGAAAATATACCGTAAGGAGTTAAACCAAACGAATATTACTTAACATAACTATATTACACAGACATACAAAATATATACATACAACAATCCCTACAAAATAGTTATTTCCTACCAAACAGGAGATTCCTTACCACCAGGATCCCTTCCTAGGCCTAACTAAACCTGTCACTAATACCTGATACCCCTAGGGCATTGCAGAAGACTGGACAAGGCACTAGACAAGGGTCAAGGCTAGAGAACGAATGGACACGTCTACCATATGCCACGGTTTTTCGCTACTGGGGAAGCGTGGGGCACGCCGTGGAGGAGCGCATCTCATATCACGTGATCCAGGACATTTGCTAGATAATTTATATAATTAATTAATACTACTCTTGATTTGACTTAACAGAGTAACACAATGATGCATATTAATAACATACATAAATATACAATTAACTTAAGTAACTAAGAACAACAATAATATAATAAGTACAATTAACAAATTATTAATACCTTGTGTGAAATGGAGGCGTGAACATATGCCTCATGCCACGCGAGTTCCCGAGCGCTATAGGCACGTGACACCTCCCCCAAAAAAGTGAGCTTACAACTAACTGGAAGTGAAAATGGATATACAGCTACACAGTGAAAGTAATAACTAACACAATCAGTTTAAATCAATATGAAGCAAAATTCATAATAAACACAAGGTACTCAATGACAATAAAACAAAAAAATAATTTGCATATAGACATAGTTACTAAATAATCAGACTCGAGAAAGTGCATCAGCCAACATGTTCTCTTTTCCGCCGATATGGGAAATGTTCAAGTTATAGGGCTGAAGTGATAGAGCCCACCTCAAAAGTCTTTGGTTGGTATGTTTCATCTTGTCAACAAAAGTAAGTGGGTTATGATCAGTGAGCACTTGAACGGGATAAGCAGTGCTGCCAATATATACTTTGAAGTTTTCTAGTGCCATGATCAGTGATAAAGCCTCCTTTTCAATGGTGGCATAGTTTCTTTGATATTTGTTAAATTTTCCAGAAAAATAGCACAGCGGATGAAGCACTTGATCACTCTCACCCTCTTGCAGAAGCACAGCACCGGCGCCAATTTCACTGACGGCGACATGGAGAGTGAACTGTTTCTGGAGGTCAGGTGCAAGTAGTACAGGAGCATTTGCCAGCAGGGATTTAAGATTCTCAAAAGATTCCTGGCAAGCCGTAGTCCACTTGAAGGTTTTCTTGCCACTCAGCTGGTCAGTCATGGGAGAGGCAACGGAGGAGAAGTTTGGACAAAAACGGGGTTGGTACCCCGCCATACCCAGCAACCTAATCACACTCTTCTTATCGCCTGGCACTGGATACTGTTGAATTGCCTCAATTTTGGCTGCTATAGGCTGGACTTCCCCTTGTCCGACCACATGCCCCAAGAAAGTGACGTGGGCATGGCCGAACTCAGTTTTGACGAGGTTCACCGTCAGCTTGCTTGCAGCCAGTACGGAGAAGAGGGCTTGTAGACGACTCATGTGATTTTCCCAGGAACTGCTGAAGATGATGAGGTCGTCTAGGTAACAGCGGACACCTTCCAGACCAGACGTGATGAAATTCATGAGGCGTTGAAAGGTTGCAGGGGCGTTCCGCATACCAAACGGAAGGACTGTGAATTGGTACAACCCCTCAGGAGTGACAAAAGCAGAGATGGCCCTGGAGCGTTCAGTCAGTCATATCTGGTAGTAGCCCTGGAGGAGATCCAACTTGGTCACGTACCTTGCCTGTCCAAGATCGTCGATCACGTCGTCGATGCGTGGCAAGGGATAACCATCGGGTTCAGTGACAGCATTCACCTTGCGATAATCCACACACAGCCACATTGACCCATTCGGCTTTGGAACTAGAACAACAGGGGATGCCCATGGACTGATGCTGGGTTCGACGAGGCCTAGCTCTTGAAGACGCTGTACCTCGGCTCGCACACACTCCCGCTTGAAGGCATTAAGACGGTAGAGACGCTGTCGGATTGGCTTGGCTCCCCTGGTCTTAACGTCATGCTCCAGCACTGAACAGGAGAGTGGGTAATCACCAACTATAATAAGATACTCCTGTAATAGAGACTTTATATTATTGGCTTGGTCACTAGAGAGATGACACAACTTAGCACTGGGGTCCTCCAAGATAGTCGAGTTTTCAACTTTTACACTAGACCCATTCATTATTTCAGAAAAACACTGATCTTTATCATCCTTACACTCTGGCACAATGATACAAGTTGGCAAGGATTGATCAACACAAGCAAATGCTTTTCCCAGGGTTTCGTTACGAACATGATATGACTTTAAAAGATTGACATGGATAAGGCGTTTTTTCTTACGCCATTCAGGGGTGCTAATCACATAATTCACGGACCCCTGTTTTTCTAGTACTTCATATGGACCACTGTATTTGGATTTAAAAGGGTATTCATGTAAGGGCAGCAAGGCCAACACCTGCTCCCCCACTTGGAATTCTCTAGGTTTTGCCTGATGGGCCTTATCAAAATGCAGTTTCATTTTCACCTGAGCACACCTTAAGTTGGACTGGGCAAGTTCTACAGCCAGACGCAACTTCTCCTTGAATTGGACCACATATGAAGCTAAGGGCGTCGCGCTCTGATCACTCAACCAACACTCTTTTAACACCTTACGAGGCCCTTGCGCCTCATGTCCATAGACGAGCTGGAAGGGCGAGAATCCTAGCGACTCTTGTTTACTGTCCCGAACAGCAAACAAAAGCAGGTCAACTCCCTCGTCCCAATCCTTCCCAGTCTCCAGACAGAAGGTGCGCAACATGTGTTTTAGTGTCTGGTGAAATCTCTCTACCACCCCCTGTGACTGAGGGTGATAGGCCGAAGACCTCAACTGCCGGACTCCCAGGGTTTGCATTACCTGATTAAACAACCGGGAAGTAAAATTGGAACCCTGATCTGACTGCACCACTGTAGGAAGGCCTAATTGAGTGAAGAAGTGGGTTAAGGATTTGATAACATTCTTCGCTGTGATGAGGCGCAAGGGAATGGCTTCAGGATAACGGGTTGCACAGTCAATAATGGTTAGCAAGAACTGATGACCACGAGGGGTCTTAGGTAAGGGACCGACACATTCTATGACCACCTTACTAAAGGGCTCTTCAATGACTGGGATAGGCTGCAGAGGGAATGGTTTAACACTGGGGTTCGGTTTCCCCGCTACCTGACAATCATGGCAAGTGCGACAGTAAGAGCTGACGTCTTTCTTCATCCTTGGCCAAAAGAACTGGGATAAAATTTTTGCATCGGTCTTCCTAACTCCTAAATGACCACCCACCCCATCATGAGCGATACTAAGTATGTCCTGCCGCAAAGGTTTGGGAATAACAACTTGATGATGAACTAACCAAGGGTGATTGGCAAGAGAATTGGAGGGACGGAACTTCCGCATTAATACACCAGACCTAGTGTAGTAGCTATTTGATTCTTGCTCAGCTTCTGTCTCAGTAACTGACCTATTGAGAAAACCTACCAGCTCAGGATCCCCTGCTTGTAGCTCAATAAACTTACTCCTAGTGATGGGAGAGGAACCAAAACTAGTGACATCTGGGTTCCTATCTCCATCAGAACTAATCTGGAGGTTATCTGGTTGTGGGGAATCCTCAAAAAATTCACTGAGACCAAGATCAGTATGGTCCGGCTGAACAAGATTATCCTCGGACTTCTCACAGTCCTGGAGGGAAACTTCATCAACTTCACTAGTCTCTTCTACCTCTGTACTGCGGCTCATGCTACGGGTCACAGCACACGCAGGGAACAACCCTGGAAAGTCTACTTCTAACTGCACAGTATTATTCTCGGCAGTGGGACAAGATGAGATCACAACATTAGGGAACATCATGTCGCCAACGAGGTTATTTCCTATCAATAGAGAGACCCCTTCTACAGGTAAGCTATCTACTACTCCTAACGTGACATAGCCTGACTTTATGGATGACCGCAGGTACACTTGACAAAGGGGAATACGCGACCCATCGGTCAAACCGTTCACAAGCACCCAGCTACCAGCATAGCATGAATCCAGGAATGGAGCAGCTTCTTTAGTAACAAGACATAAGGCTGAGCCTGTGTCTCTCAAGAGTTTAACAGAAGTGGGTTGACTGAATTGATCCAAAGCTAAGGAACCAGGAGAACAAAATGGTTCAAAGGTTGATATCATAAAAGAGGGGGAAGCATCCAGGGTAGCAGTCTGACTGAGGGCAGTGACACAGGGCTCCATTAATTTCTCAGATTGCTCGGCCACCCTGACCAAAAGAGCGGGGGATCTTCGGTGAGAGGAATTTCTTTTCTTTAACTTGAGACAGTCGCTGATGACATGTCCTGGCTTCTTACAGTACCTGCAACTAGAGTTTCTCTCACCAGTAGGAGTAGATCCACCTGTCCCATGGACCATGGGCTCACCCGGGGTAGATGATGCAGAACCTGAGGGTTGGGTCGGTATGACAAGAGGCAGGGACCCCGGTGTAGATTTTGGTGTGGGCCGCTTGAAGGAAGTGAAGGACTGGGACATGGGAGCATAAGACCTGGAATTTACATTTCTATTAGTTAAGGAATAATGGTCAGCCACTGGACCAGCATCAGCCAGGGTACAGATACCTCTCTGATCCAAGTGTGCTCGAATGTCGCCTGGGATACACTTTCTAACCTCCTCTAGCAGGATTAGTTCAACAAGCTTGTCATGTTCTACATGGGCAGACTCACTTTCAATCCACCTCCGACAAAGGACCTGTTTCTGCCTGAAGAACTCCACAAATATTTGTTTGTCAGTCTTCCGGCAGTTACGGAACAGTTGCCGGTAGGCTTCAGGAACAAGTTTATAAGCGCTCAAAACCGCGGACTTAAGAAGGACATAGTCTAGACATTGATCCTCAGAGAGGGCAGAAAACACATCTAATGCTTTACCAGTGAAAGATCTATAAATAAGTTGAGACCATTGAGAAACAGGCCACTTGTTAAGTCGGGCAATTTTCTCAAAAAGAGAGAAGAATTTGTCTGGTTCTTCCTCATTAAATTTAGGAACACTGTTGAGACATTTGTCTACACTGAATGTTGAAGTATTACTACCCTGAGCCAAACCTCGTTGTTTGAGAGTTTCCAGCTCCACCTCGAGTCTCTTGAGTTCAACTTGTAAGGCCAAATTACTTGGTGTAACAATTTCCTCTGAATTTCCCGACGGTTGGGCTATGATTTCATTGTCAATAAGGTAGTTGAGGACAGCCTCTTCTAACCTAGCCTTATTCATGGAAGAGCGGCCTTCTACTTCATAATAAGCAGCGAGGGATTGCCACTCTGCCTTAGTAAGCCCCTTCAGTACTTCGGCTGAAGGTGAAGCCAAAAAGCTTTTCAGGTCAAACATGTTGAACTCAAAATCGAGTAGAGAAAAAAAAGTAACCGTGGCAGCTAAGCTAACTAGCTAGCTAATAAATAATATCAAAATGCAATCAACTGTGAAACACAGCAAGAGATTAACCAAACACCTGGTACACGAGATAAGGGTTAACTCACCAGTAGCTTAAGCAATAACAGGAGCAATATAAATGAACACTGTGAACACAGCAACTTGCATCCAAAAATATTTAGCGATGAAACAACACCTGGCGAGTAACAACACTTGATATGACACAACAATGGTGGTTAGCTCCGGGACACAGGCCCCCCCCCCCACTTGTCGCGATCCCACTACCCTTTATACCTGGGGAGTGAAACCTACCCCAAGTTATTAACAAATAAAGGAACAAATAGGGAACACGGCAATAATTATCCCCACAAAAACCTACTCAACTAAATGTACTTGAATAAGTATGAACAAGTTGAAATAAGTAAGTCACAAAAGGGAAGACAATTAATTAATTCAATTTATGTTCTAAAGGGAGTAATGACTAGCAAACATGAATTTAAGGGTATAAGTAATTGTATATTAAAATAAGAGTGATGCCGGAAGGGTGAAAATATACCGTAAGGAGTTAGACCAAACGAATATTACTTAACATAACTATATTACACAGACATACAAAATATATACATACAACAATCCCTACTAAATAGTTATTTCCTACCAAACAGGAGATTCCTTACCACCAGGATCCCTTCCTAGGCCTAACTAAACGTGTCACTAATACCTGATACCCCTAGGGCATTGCAGAAGACTGGACAAGGCACTAGAAAAGGGTCAAGGCTAGAGAACGAATGGACACGTCTACCCTATGCCATGGTTTTTCGCTACTGGGGAGGCGTGGGGCACGCCGTGGAGAAGAGCGTCTCATATCACGTGATCCAGGACATTTGCTGGATAGTTTATATAATTAATTAATACTACTCTTGATTTGACTTAACAGAGTAAGACAATGATGCATATTAATAACATACATAAATATACAATTAACCTAAGTAACTAAGAACAATAATAATATAATAAGTACAATTAACAAGTTAATAGCTTGTGTGAAATGTAGGAGTGAACATATGCCTCACGCTATGCGAGTTCCCGAGCGCTCAGGCACGTGACACTAAGGATGTGTGATTTCCAGGACATATTGGAGGAAATGGTGAGGACTAACATATTTATTTAGAATTTGGGAGAATGATAGCGTCCTGAAATGTAATTGGTGGGAGATATTCTAATTTACAAAGTGTAGTTGGTAAATATTGAATTTTATTACTATTGAACTTAACCAAGTTTGTACCTCCCAATTCAGAGATGCTGCACAGATCCGCGTTGATAGAAGTAATGATATCAGTTCTAGAAACAGATCTAGTTTGAGAGTTAGGAGGAAGGGGAAAATGTGAGGAAGAGTGAAGAGTAAAATCATCAGCGCAAGATTGGATAGAATTAGTTGTAGTGTGAAGTAAATCATTGATAAAAAGAAGGAAGAGAGTTGGTGAAAGAACAGAACCCTGTGGGACGCCACTACTGGTAGAGAAAAGAGCGAGAAATCGATCCCCCGACAACAACTGCCACAGATCGGTTCTCAAGGAAGCTAGAGATGAGAAAACAACGTGGGGGGAGAGAAACCAAAAGAGGGAAGTTTAGAAAGCAAAGACTTGTGGCATACCCTGTCAAATGCTTTGGAGATGTCGAGAGCCGCAACAAAAGTTTCCCCATAATCCCTAAGAGAGGATGACCAAAGATGGGTGCAATAGGAGAGCAGATCACCAGTAGATCTCGCCTGGCGAAAGCCATACTTGTGATCCGACAAAAGAGAAATGTGTTCAAGGTGACGGAGAAAATGGGAGTTCAAGATAGTTTCGAAAATATTAGAGAGGGATGAAGTTAGGGCAATGGGGCGATAGTTAGAGGGATTAGAATGGTCACCCTTCTTCGGGATGGGCTGAACCAAGGCATGCTTCCAAGAAGAAGGAAAAGTTTGGGTTTTGAGGCAGAGGCGAAAGAGGCGAGCAAGCACAGGGACCAGAGCTTCAGCACACTCCCTTAGAACACGAGGGGGTATTCCGTCCGGTCCATGCGCCTTACTCACATCCAACCTGGATAACACACCGGCAACCCTGCGAGTGGAGATTACAGGAAAGTGCATAGGTTTAGTAGGAGGAGCAGGAGTAGGAGGGATAGAGTTGGATTCGTCTAAGGTGGAGTTAGAGGAGAATAAGGTGCCAAAGAGGTTGGCTTTGTCAGGGGGGGAGTTGGCTATAGAGTTATTGGGACGGAAGAGGGGAGTAAAAGACGGCGTGCAGAAGTTGTTACAGATGTTTTTAGTTAAGGGCCAGAAGGATTTACTAGAGGAAGAATTAGACAGGACAGCGGTCTTTCTTTTAATAAAATTCCGCTTGGCCCTACGAAGAATAGTCTTACATCGATTCCTAGAAGTAATGAAAGAGGTGTGGGTAATAGGAGAAGGAAATAGTTTCATTATTCAATATGCCCTATCTCTCACCCTACAAGCAAGAGAGCAGGAGTGATCAAGCTTTGATTGTAATGTGAAAGTTTTGGTAGAAGATGGGATGAATGCACTCATACCGCCCCATATAACCCCAGCAATGCTGTCAGCACATACCAAGGCATCCCGAGTGGAAAAGCAACATTCATCCCAAGGAAAGTCGGTGAAGAATTCTCCCAAAGATTGCCAGCTTGCCCTCCGATAGTGCCATAGTTGAAGTTTAGAGGGGGGTGGGGGAGGTGGTCGTGCCCAGTTTGATTTAATAGTAATAAGGTTGTGATCAGAAGACCCTAAGGGGGCAAAAATTGAGTATGAATAGTGTGAGGGGTTAGAGGTAAAACAAAGATCAAGAATGTTAGCAAGTTGATCGTGTCGAACAGGAATGCGTGTTGGGTGTTTGATTATTTGTTCCAAATCATTAAGTAAGGAAAAGGAGAGTGCCTCAGCTCCACCTGGGTCATCCCCTGCAGAGCCAAGCCACTCTCTGTGATGTACATTGAAATCCCCTAGGTAGAGGATCTCGGTGTTGGGGTGTGGGGATAGCAAAGACTCATGGCAAGAAGTGAGATAGTCAAAGAGTTCGAAATAGTTGGTAGAGTTGGGAGAACAGTACAGGAAACAAAGAAAAATAGTTGCAGTAGTATAATGAGACAGACTCACAGAGAAGAAATTACATATATATATACAAGGACGTATAGAGAGTAGGAATGTAAAGATAGGAAACTTGGTAGCGTGGCCGGGATGTTATTTACTCAGCGTCAATACGCTTATCTTATCTCGTATGTCAATACACATATATTACTTCTTAAAGGGACAACTTGTTAAACACCTCTTCGATACCTATTTATTAATTCACTCAATGGCATGGACACATTAATATCACTATTATATCGGGGTACTAACACATTATGTTTTACGTTACTCGACACTGACTCTCGGACACGTCTGAATGAATACACTTCCCACAGTAGGTAACTCACCCTAGGACGTTCTGACAAGACTCACGTGTACCCTGACGTAGGCCCAGTGAGTGCTGGCTGGGCTGCCTCCTATGAGAGAATCTGCTTAGCTGGCGATGCCGTGGTCTGGTCGGGAAGTCTCCCTCCCGACCTGGGGAGGGGACGTGCGTGACTCTGCTTAGTGAACCGAGTGACGACCCGAACGGGAGAGAGATGACAGCAACCAGAATGAGAATCAGTATGACCAGAAAAACGATGGAATCCCGAAAGAAGGTGGACGGGACTGTAGGGCCTTTATATGGGGTCGGTCCAACCGGCCTCTGACCTCTAACCAATTATCACTAAACTGGTTAGATCTGGTGCAGGTGTGGTCCTGCCCAGGTGTCTTGGTTAGGTGAATGTTGTAGGTCACCCGGCTAACTCACGTCATTAGCGGGCGAGGTCAAGTCCCTTGGGTCCTGACCCAAGGTGTGTCAACCCGGAATGTGGTGGTACCATGAGGTCTGTAGTGTACTTGCTGTTATATGTGACATAATTCTGGGCTGTAAGCTTCGGTCTGACAATCATTCATTACACCTCCCGCCAAGACCAAAGCTTCACCACAGAGACTGCTGTCACATATAGACAGCAACATCACGTGTGGTATCAAAGATAATCCCTGGGGCGATAACATAGTCTCACATTTACAAACAACAATCTCATAGGTGTATGTTTTTCTACTGTCGCTAGTTTGATTTGACAAAGCTCACTATAGTAGGTAGAGATATTTTCAGCCAGATGACATCATAAAGGGGAGATTCAAGATCCGTGAGTCGAGCTATAGGTGTACGTGTGTTGCAGTAGGCGCATACACCTCCCTTAGAACGGAAGTAGGTATAAAGGTTGTAGTTAGAGACTTGAAAAGGTTTGGGTGAAGCTGCTTTGGTCAGTTGAAGTTCGGAGAGTAGTAGGAGGTCGGGGGAAGAGGTTGATAAGTGGTGCTCCACAGAAGAAAAATTGGATCTCAGTCCGCGAATGTTGGAAAAATGAAGTTTGAAAAAAGCCGATCCTCCAGCAACCGCGGTGGCGTCAGTTGAGGTCCCAGTAGCTTGATGATGATCAGGTCTGCCCTAGGGTCCACAACCTTCCCGACCAGTAGGACCCATCCGAGAAGGCCCCGTTTCAGTATTAATATCAACTGACATAGGAGAATAAAATAGAATGAATAAAACAGATCAAGAATGAGTACGGTCTTATTTGTGGTGTTGTCAATAGTAAGAGAGACAGTTGAGACCCTGCAATTGTGAGTAAATGAGGCAGAAAGATAGATCAGCAACCTGGGACTTGGTCACTTGCTACTGGCAGCGTCTCTCTCATCCCTACCTTCACCATTTCCTTCAACAAGTCACATTCAAGGTAAACTTGGGCAAGGTTTACTGATGAATAAGAGGACAAGTCTTCCAAAAGCACTTTCTCTCCTGTATATTTTTTTTCTAATTCCAGGGAGAGCACGATGCATTAAAAAGGCTTTGAGCACCTGCAGTATCCCTAAGTACTTTAATAGGAAATCTTTTACCATCCCTTGAAAGTGAAATTTTACCCTTGAATATCAAAACAATAAATAGATCTTTCTGAGAATCGTTGACTTTGGCTACATTACTAACAGACTTAATTTTTGAAGTGGTAGCCTGGGCTTCAGTCTTTACATTAGGTTTGACAAAACAATTTCCTAAATATATTGAATTTTTACATGCTGGTTCCCAACAACGAGATACATGGTTACCGTCTTTACGACAGTATGAACAAGTCAGAGGATTGCTATCATTAACTGTAAGATTCGACTCACTTTTAGTCACAAGGTTTTGCCCTGAGGGTGACTTTACACTATTCGACTTCTTATTCTCCCCCTTCAACCTGTGCACTAAAGCTTATCTATCGGCCAACTGTGCTTGCTTCATCAAATCTTTTTCACCGTTATCTTCTAAATAAGCCATGATGTAGAAGGGAATTCGCCTTTTGAATTCCTCACAAACCATTAGATTGACAAGGTCATCAAAAGTACCAGTTTGAGTGGACTTAAGTCACATTTGAAAAGTACGTAATTTTTTTAGTTGCAAATTGAACGTATGTCATGTTAGAAGGCTTAAGGAAATTTCAGAAAGCTTGACGGTATGATTCTGGAGTTATAGCATAAACATTTAAGATATTGTCTTTGACAAACTCGAAATCAGAATAATCCTCTAGACTATTAAAGACTTCTGCTACTTCTCCAGTGAGCTTATACGTCCAAACAAAGGCATTGAAGACTCAGGATCCGATTCATCAAAATTAGGTACCAAATTTACATTAAGTGACCAATCAAAGTGACTTTGAGTTTCTCTTTTGGCTTTGTTTTGGATTTCAATTACTCTTAATTTATGTTCTCTCCCCTTTTCTCTTTCAATTCTGTCCCTTTCTCTTTCAGTTAGCTCCATCTCAAACTTCTCTCGTTTAAAAAACAATTTATCTCTTTCAAGGTCAACTAAGGTTTTAGCTTCCACTCTCACCATCTCCAGTGTTGTCATGTAACATCAAGGTTTATTTCAGAGTGAAACAGTAATACCGAAGTAATTAATATGAAACAAAATGAAACTCAATGTTTTTTTTTTTTTTTAGTTTATTGGACACCCCCCTACATCCTGTGCAAGGTGAAGCGCAGAAGCACTTACAGCGCCCATCTGGGAAGCATGCTAAGTTCATGCTTGCCTTTATGTCTCATGAGTTAAGGGCATAGAAGCCTGAAGGGTCATAGGTTTTTTGTCAAGGGCGTAGAAGCCTAAACTTTTCGATTTACAACAGGTACAGTCTCGTTCAAGATTCTTCGAACACTGCTGCAGACAGCTGGCAACTCAAGGACGTTTGTTTACTATACTACGTAGTAAAATTATGAATGCAGGTAAAAGTGATCGGTGATTGGTTACTTAGTTCCCAGTTGCCTTATTAGTGGTTGGGCTTTGTTGTTTCGTATTATATTAGCCCTTTCTGCTGGTATATACTGTTAATTTGTTTTTAAAATGGATAGAGTAATGGGCCAACCCATATGAATTTATATTTAGACAATTAAACATCAGTAAAAATAGGTAAGTATGTTAAAGAACATCATGTATTGGGCACAGGTGTGTGAAGGCTGTTTATGAGGTTGCCTGTTTATCATTAATTTATACTAATATTATCTTCAAACGTTTAATCCCTTTCGGGTAATTAATCAAGTCATATGTAACCGATGCTAAACAGACTTCTTTCTAAAGACGCTGATTTCATGCAACACAAACTGCTGTTTTAATTCATCGGTTCACTGCTACCTGTACTGTGTGTGCCTTAGCCTGTGCATGTCAATGCATGTCTGTAAAAACAGTTGTATAAATGAAACAGTATTATGAAGTTTATTTAATTAAATTATTTATTTTACATTCCCTGTGAGACATTGAAATAGAAATCTGTATATAATGTTATATTTGTTCTTCTATTTATTTATGTTTTAATTATATGGCATGAAATGGATACGACACAGTTTATACGAAATGAAAGACTTTCAAATGCGATCCTGCAATGAACCAGTTTAAAAAGATTTTTTTTGCGGGCAAACAATCAATAATCGATAAGTCTACTCAGATGACAATCATAATGAGAGTTGAAAGGTCTACAGCGATACAATGCATATGGTACCGCATTAGCTATATATCTTCAGTACGAGATTTCACTAATTAGTGTAATATTCTTTTATAACACTTCCTTGCAACAATGACTGAGGCACAGGCAAGAACTTGGAATGCTTTCTCTAATGTGGTGCGGAACTTCTTAGGGAACAAGAAAGCGGACAACTATCAATAAATTGTGGAAGAGCTGCTCTTGAGTTTACAAGCACTTGGATGCAGAATGAGTATCAAGGTTCACTACTTACACAGTCACTTGGACGAGTTTCCAGAAAATCTGGGAGAAGTGAGCGAGGAGCAAGGGGAGCGCTTTCATCAAGACATTAAAGTAATGGAAGAATGTTACCAAGGTCGATGGGACTCGAACATGATGGCGGACTACTGCTGGAGTTTGATGAGAGACATTCCAGAAGCTGTACATAAGAGATCGGCCAAAAAGAGGAAGTTTATGTAACTGTAACTTGATCTTAATACTTGCACTATTTCTACCGTACATTAATTGTATTTTTTCACCCTTCAATGTTACATTTAAATAATATATATGCATTAACTTTCCAATTTGATATTAACAATTTTTGGTTATAGAAAAATACAAATTAAAATGCTGAAAAAATTTATGTATACATGTTTAAACCGTCAATTTTGATCCAAAAGTTTACGTTTCCCAGCAAAAGTGCAATATGGTATTAGGGTGTGTCATACGGAGGCGAATTTTTTTTTTTTGAGTTTGAAAAATCGGCCCATGGTATTAATGATGTAGTTTTATGTGCAGAATCATGCGATATCTTCAGATTTGAAACGTTTTCATTTTTTGCTAGGTAAATTTTAACTTGAAATCTTATGAAAATTCAGTATTCCCACCCTTTTACCAACACCACTAAATAGTTTATTTAAAGTAAAGTAAATGTATCAGGTTAATTTATTAGGATGAAAATGATCCAGAATAGTGAAACGAATGATCTTGACACATTAATTAAATTTAATATTCCTTTAGAAAACAAAATCATCAAATACAAAAACCGGTTTTACTACTACGACCCGGTGTTGCTGCACACCATAGAGAACCTGTCTTTCTTGCTTCTGTTTCTACTCATCACCTCCCTGCTGACCACCTGACCTCGGATGTAGCCTTCCCTCCTCTCCTGGCTGTACACGTGACTGCTGGCCTCGCTCAATTGCTGTACACAACGCTCTATACTCTGGGTGTGCGAGGGCCAGGCAGGGACATGCATGGGGTTGTCCAGGAAAGCTCTGACTTGAACATTGGTGAGGCTGCAGGTAAGAGGGGGCTCACTGCCAGCCTGGATGTTATCCAGATCTACAGAGATCAGTGAGGTCTTGGCACCTAGATTGACTTCAGGAGTCTTCCTGACCCTGAAGGAATCGTCACCAACTGATTCGTCATGCCCAGATCCTCTCATAAGTCTCATATCCAAGATCTTTTTTGACTGCCACTCTTCTCTCCTCCTCATCCTTACTGCAGAGCATTGTCTGCAGAACTGCCTCGATGAGCATACCAGGAAGATCTCCTCACAGTCTGCTCCACAATCCGAACAACCTTCCTTGGCTGACTCCTCAGGAGCTCAAGCTGAAGAGAACATGCCTCGGACCTTCGGAGAACGATGACTTGACCTTGGTGTTGAACCAATTTGGCAAGTAGACACTCACGATGAATTGGACAATAAGTCTCAGGTTGTGAAGCTGGTTCCCTTTCAGTTTATGATGAGCGACCCAAATTCTGCAGAACCTGAGAGCCGTTGTGAGCCACCTAGAATGTGAGACTGGACCTATCTGCAGGTAAGCAAGTCTATCAGGCATGACCCCAGTTTTGATGGCACTGCAAATCATGTAACCATAGTACTGGTCAGTACTCAGGTCGTCAATGACAGTATGTGCAAGCTCAACGAGTGGAGGGCCAACTGTGATTTTTTTCAAAGCTCGGATTTATTTCTAACTCAGTGGCAGAGTCCAGCATCTTGCCAAGAGGACCAGACCATCTGTTGTTTGAAAGAGTCTTGCCATCCAGCTCCTGGATCAGATGTCTGAGTGGCAACTCGTTGGTGTGGAGGTCACAAACAATCCAGACCAGCTTCCTCCCAATCTTCCGCTCTATCCACTGTATGACCCCCCTTGCCACCCTGTGTTCGTGTTGGTGCTGTCCCCTCCAATGGCCTGCAGGGTCTGGTCTACGTTCCTCTCTCTGAGCCAGTTCACAATGTTATCTGCCACTATCTCAGCTGGTTTCCCTTACGTCATCTTTTCTCTGGAGGAAATGCTGCCACAAATACTTCCCTCCTGGTTCACTGCAGCAGAGTAGTGTTCCTCCTTCACCATGGCAGGGAACAACTTGTCAGAATTCTCCAACTCTCTGGCGACTTTAGTGTCATCCCTTCTCCCATCAAAGAACAAACAATTGATTCCATTTTCTCTTATCCCCTTATCAAACTCCTCTTCTAGGTTACTGACAAGTTTCTCCTGAGCTCTCGTTACTTTGTTATGATCTATCACCAGGTGAAAATCATCAGGTGTTATCAAACCACCGTCAATCCAGGCAGCTGTTGCTATCTCTGCAGTTTCTCTGAGACCAGTGTGGTGTCGCATGCTGGCCAGAGCTACGCTCGGGATATCTTTCCTATTTCGAATTTTATGCCTGGAAGGTTTGGGATCATTATTTTCTGGGTTAGGGACAAAGTCACCTTTCTCCTGGTCAGCACTCGGATCAGCCATGAGGAAGTCATTAAACTCTGAATCAGCTTGACTCCAATCATCGGCCTTTTTTACCTCACCCTGGGCCTTCTCAAGTCTCTTTTCCTCGGCAACTCTTCTCCTCTTCTGTCTCTCTGTGGCAGCCTCCTGTCTCTTGGACTCCGGAATATCTTGGCTAGAAATCATGAGCCCCATACTGCCAGTCTTCTCTGTGCTTTGACAAATGCCAGTTCGATCACAGGAATCTTCAGTTCACGCTTGCAAATACAGGAGATGTGGGCCTCGGATTTACAGTCACGACGCATCCAAACTCAGGACAGAGAACAATTGGGCACTTGCAAGTAATTATGTCAAATAACTGGTCCAGTTGCTTGACAAAGCTGTCCTTAACTGCAAGTTTTCCTCTCCCAAGAGAGATATCTCTTGCCTTTTCCCAACTGGCTAGCAGTCTCTCACTAATCTTCTTCTGACTTGTTATGACTGGAGGCTTGAACTGAGCGTTAGCCAGAGTGTATGTGCCAAGACAGCTTTGGTCATATCACTGGCAATGTCTTTGTTTGTGTAAGTTCTTTGGTTCTTTTCACTGATTGGCCTGATTAAAACACCGTATCTCAAAGCATCTCTCAATGTAGGCAACTCCGACTTCAGGAGCTCTCTCCCAGACCCAAGATAGTGACTGAGATGGCTGGATTTTTGGTTGCTCGTCCTGACACAAGCAGCCATCGCAAATATTATCAACTTATAAATGCATCAGAATCTGAAACAGAAAAAAATATTGTTAGTTGGGTTGTTAAAGAAGGAGGGCAGAAAGCAATGTTCACTATTTAATTGTAATGCACTAATGCAGCTGTACGTTAGAGTTTCGATAAATTTCACGCTAAAATTTACCTAGCAAAAGGTTGCAAAATATTGAAACTGAAATTATTTTCTGTTTATATACACTAAAATCTACCAAAAAAGTGATGGGCCATTAGTTTTAGCTGATCTTCCCTCCTATGGCACACCCTAATATGGTATATCTCAAAAATCTGATGTGATAGACAAAAACCAAAGTCATAATTGGATTCTCCACCCCAAATATACTTAAAATCCGTTTAAAAACCTTGTGCCAGAAAAGTTGTGTTGACCGGTGTAATTAATAAAAACGGCAAGGGACCCCGTTGAAATCGACTTTCTTCACGAATGAGTTCATATGTTTCCATGCAAGTGTGCGTGGGTGTTGGAGTATTATTGTAAGTAATGAAATAAATGTGCGGTAACGTTGTAACATAGTTTGGTATTTTGGCAAGGATTTTTTTCCCATTTCTTATAAATAAATGGAGATAAAAATATCTACAAATACAATTATTACAGCAAGCGTTTTCCAAGAATACACAAATATATTGATTGTGAACGGCATGACATGAACTTATTAAATATGAGATTATGAGATTGAAATATTACACTGTATATCATTTCCTCGTCACAAGTGACTTTAAGAGCCGGATCGGACAGTTGTGATCGGTCCATTACATACAGTATTGCATGCATTGTGTCGTCGTTATACAGTTATTTCTTTGTCTCCGTCTCCCTTTCTGATTTCTTCCGTGGTAGATATGTTAAATATTTCACATGCAATACATTTATAATATATGATACTGTACTCTTTCATAATAATTATAAGTATAATGTTACGATTTGTTTGGCTTAAATCATCCTGAATACATACTGCGTAAGTGAGGATAATAGAAGAGGATTGTTTTCTCTATATTTATGTAATATTCAGAAATTTCAGAGTAATTTCAAATGCCCCGCCATGAGTGATACTGAGCGTTCAAGGTCATCTGAGGGGAGGGAGCGCTGCCTGCTCGTAGCGAGAGATTGCGGAACTAGGCCTATATGATATTAAATGTGATTTAACGAATTAATAATGATGCGATTCATGAAGTTAAGGGACTATTATTGAATTTGAAATTATTATAGATCGTTTAGCAGTCTGAATAATGTTACGGGTGTCCCAAGGAGTTATTAGTTAGGCGGTAAATATATCACGTAGGCCCAAGCTAGCGCCTTGGGGAGACGCGATGCTGGCTAGGCCCAGTCCCGGAGAGCATTCACACAGACAAGACGTTCCGCGCGTCCATCAGAAATAGTCACGTGGCCTAGTCACCTGTGCTGCGCTATTGCAGTATAACAAGTAAGTCTCATTCGATCTCAGACAGGGTTAGATAGGGCAGGGATAAAGTAAACTAGAGCTAACAGTGAGTTCATTTCAGGG
>NW_024728686.1:0-16344 GCF_018991925.1 Homarus americanus | reverse complement strand
GGTATGACCTCAAATTTCGTTTTGTTTGTTTTTATTTTCCATTTATTTTCATACTCCGAGATCTCCTCTATTGCCCGAGCAGTGAGTCGCGCCATCCTTGCTGTGGACCTTCCTGGGCAGGTGACGATCTGTGTTACATCGTCGGCATACATGACGTACTCGCTGCCGACGATTGGGGGTGGCAGGTCAGCCGTGTAGAGTGTGTAAAGGGTTGGTGAGAGACAAGAGCCCTGAGGCACGCCGCTCGATAGTGAGACTTCTTCTCCACATTCTTCTTGCATCTTGATTTTGGCTCTGCGGTCCGTAATGAAGTTGCACAGCAGGCGCGTCAGTTTTTCGGGTAGACCCAGTTGTATGATCTTATACTGCAGCCCCACGTGTCTAACTTTGTCAAACGCCTTGAAGACGTCCCTTAGTACTACGTTGCACTGCAGGCGGCCAGTTTGGGCGTTGGCGATCTGCTCGTAGGCCTGAGCTATGGCGGTGGATGTGCCTCGGTACTGGCGGAAGCCGAACTGGCGGGGATTGTGCACGTCTTCGTCCTACAGATACATCCGCAACCGCTCGTTTACTATTTTTTCGAGGATTTTGGCAGGTACCTCTAGCAGCGATATTGGTCGAAAGTTTATGATCTTATTTGGAGGCTTTTGGTATGAGGCGAATAACGGCGATTTTGAACATCTTAGGGAAGTATCCAGAGGCGAGGCAGGCACTGCATATATGAGCAAGCCTCTCTATCATGTTGTCGGGGAGTTGAGCCAGGATCTTCTTGTTAATGTGGCTTTGCCCAGGTGATTCGTTTTTAAACCTTTTTATGAGGGCTTACACATCTGCAGGAACTATGCGCTCAATCATGAGATGAAATAAGCTGCGGGCTAAACTTCAGGTGACCCAAATGCTAGCACTAAATGAAGTACAATTATGTTGATTTACATATATTCAATTCATATAATATTTCATGAATTTCTTGTCCTCGAATTAACTGCCATTACTGCTACAGGGTACTACTGTATTTTTCCATTCTTTTTAATATGATTTCCCAACCTCCCCTTATAGCCATACATTTTCGACCATTTTATTACTTAACTATCCTAAAAGTATCTACTCTAGCTGATTATAAGAAGCCTCCTGTGACCATTGCCTCTTAGTCGATATATGTCGACGGCTATTGTTGGTTTAGGGGCCAATGATCATTTTCCCGTGAGACATAGCAAACCAAATCTGAGAAAAGAGAAAGATACCGAACATTTCAACTATCCTACGACATAATTTATGTACTGCTGCTACGTTTCTGATAACTCCTCAGCCAGTCTGGCTAAGAAACACCTTCCACTTGGTCCCATTCCACCCGATGTTGTGAACACGAGTAGAGTGAAGCTGCCTTGGTCGACGTTCTTGATTATCTGAGCAGGTGCTCTGTTCTTTCAAATCTCGTCCCTTCTTTGTGCAGTTTCAAGAGACAGGTCACGGTGGCATGTGGCCAGAGAATCGAATATCCTGATATCATGGGAGGCTCACTGTCCCCATGTCCGTTGGTTGTTTTCCCTGTCCTGTGAATGAAATGCTTGCCATCCAAAAAGAGGAGGGGTATATCTACAACATATTTGCTGGAGGTCCTTTACCACGTCGTGCCTCATACAGACAAAACCTCCAGTCATGATGCCGTAGGATATTTCACACATGCAGTGGGTAGACTTGCCAACCGTATCTTAGAACAATAATGTTTGTGAATTCTTGTTTGTTAATTCTGAAGCCCTTTGTTCTTATTGGTAGAGTTGTTAGCCAGTTTGAGGTGCCCTCCTCCTGTGCTACCTCTACTTTTCTCTTCACGATCTCTGACAGTTGCTGCATCAGTTGTTGGAGTTTTTCGCTTTGGGTGTGTTGCCTTTCTGTAGTAATTTTTCTTAGTTCGTTGGTGTCTGCCTCACTTGCGGCATTTTGATCTACTAAATGCTCATTGAGGGCTGTTGTGAGCTTGACCAGAGTTCTCGTGTTCAGTACAATAGTAGCAACCTCCTCTGGGCTATTGATTCCCATTCCTCCTTGTCTCGGTGGTAATGCAAGGAATGACCTTTCTGGTAGGGTGAGGTTGGTGGCTTTTCACTAGCATTGGAATAAATGCATTCCTGGTGGCTTCTTATAGATAGTGGAGCGGCATAGCTACAATGTTCATAACAATTGTGCATTGAATGATGAAAGCACCAAATTTGGCACAGCGATGGAGTTATGGTATATGAACATTTTCAGATATGGAACCACTCGATACTGGATTTGAGTGGCCGCTATAAATCAGGGGCGGATCCAGGAAAAAAATTCAGGTTTCACCACGTTACTGTCTTAGTCCTGTGAGACCGTCTAATACTGTGAAGCATAGGGAAATAATAGGCTATAGGAAGAAAGAAAAGGTCAAACCCCAGTAATCACCTTGGACCAACCATTTGCAATAGCCAAACAGATTCAGTGGAATTGGCCCGAAAATTACGGCGAAGAGAAATTTATTATGATTCTGGGCGGTCTCCACATTGAAATGGCGGCTCTGAGGATGGCAGGCAGTTGGTTGCAGGGTAGCAGGTGGGCAGAAACCCGGGTGCAAGCCGATATTGCCAGCCCAGGAACTGCGAACTCTTTCCTAAAGGCTGCTACCGTCACACGCACCAGGCGAGGCCATCAGACCACAGCAGCAACCCTTAACATCCTACAGCACAAGGCTTATGGCAAATACACTGAAGATGCCCAAAGTGATGGTCATGAGCCCCTAGAGTTTGGTGTCTGGTGTCGGCAAAGGGCTGAATGTTGTCCCCAGTTTCAGTACTGGGCAACCACCCTCAACCTAGAGCTAAGTATCTTTATGTTTGTTAGATCACTACGAGAATCAAACTTCTCGCTATACATGGCTGCTCTGGCTGAACTGTGTCAGTGGTTCTTCGCCTTGGATCATACTCATTATTCTCGGTGGGTTCCAGTCCACCTGAAGGACATGACAGAGCTCTCGGACAAGCATCCTGATGTGTCTGCAAAGTTTCAAGCTGGACATTTCACTACAAAAAAGACAGTCCGTTTTTTTTTGCAATGGCACTAGACCAGGCCCTTTGAGCAGAACAATGCCTGCATCATAGGTGATGGTGGTGCAGTCGGTTTGACTGGAAACCCTAATGCACTTTGACGGTGGATGGTTGCAGGTCCAGAGGTAGCACGGGTCATTGCTGAATTTGAATCATCGCAGAAAGCAGAGCAAACCAAGGCTAACATCCACCATCATGAGCAAACCAACACGACGCAGGACAAGTTTCTTCAGGATGTGAAAGCACTTACACTTGTCATGGAAGAAATGGGAAACCCATTTGAAGAAGAAAGTGCTGACCTAATGGTTCTTCATACAAAGGAAATCTTGTGTCCAGAAGCCATGAAGACTGTGCAAAATGTTGTCAATCTTGGACGAGAACAATTCCATTCATATGTAAGAGAACGCCTTGAAGACAAGTCTAAGCCTATTGGTGACACTAATAAGCTTAGCAAGCTAACACTATTCAGTTCTATGAAATCCAAGTCTCCAACTAGGAGTAAGCAGCAACTAGCCTTCGCAAAAGACGACTGCGGACTCTTCTCCAGGCTCTACATAGCTTGTCAAACAAGAGAGGGTGATTTGGACGAATTCTTCAAGCATGAAAACCGGGCCTATCCACCAGCACTCTCCAGTAATGGGAAACTCGGCTTCAGCAAGAAGGCCGACTTACTCACACCCCTTGAACAGCTTGCTGACAAGATCACTGACGCTCCACATGTCACCTCAACTATACTCGATGGACCTGCCGTTGTGGAAATGTTGAAGCCAGGAGGCAGTAGAACATTTCAAGAATACAGCACAGCTGTATTCATTCCCTATATTGACTCACAGCTCGAATATCGATTTCGACTTGACCTGGTATGGGATTGCTACCTGAAATCTGGGAGTCTAAAAGCAACAGTAAGATGTAACCGTGGCAAGGGTATTCGAAGACGCGTCACTGCCTCTGGTCCTCTACCTAGCAACTGGCAAAACTTTCTCCGCAACAGTGACAACAAAGAGGAACTCTTCAGTTTCCTGTCAGAACAGGTTATGCAGTTGGTTGCCAAAGAAAGTAAACAGCTGGTTGTCACAGACAAGAAACAGGTACTCACTGTTCCACCCAAGAAGGACACTGCCAACTTGGCACCATGCAACCACGAAGAGGCCGACACTAGGATGATGGTTCATGCAGCTGATGCCTTGGAATGTGGTCATCGGCGAATACTCATTCGTACCGTCGATACAGACGTTGTCATCCTTGCAGTTGGTCTAGCGAATGAACGGAGTGAGGTACTAGATGAACTATAGCTTACTTTTGGCACAGGAAAGAATCGACGTTACATAGCAACAAATCAGATTGCAAAGGCCCTGGGACCTGAGAAGTCGAGAGCTCTTCCAGTGTTTCACGCAATAACGGGCTGCGACACGGTATCTGTCTTTGCAGGTCAAAGCAAGAAGGCAGCCTGGGCCACATGGAATGCATTTCCGGAAGTGACAACCGCCTTCCTCAGTCTAGCTTCCACCCCAAGTGAGCTGCCTGATGGTGTCCTGTCGACACTGGAGAGATTTATCGTGCTGCTCTATGACCGCACGAGCACATGCTGTGACGTGAACGTGCTGAGAAAGAAACTGTTTTCAAGAAAATCAAGATCACTGGAGGATCTCCCACCAACACGAGCAGCTCTGGAGCAGCACATAAAGAGAGCTGCTTATCAGGCTGGACATATCTGGGGACAGGCCGCAATAGCGTTTGTCAGTCTGCCATCACCATGTGACTGGGGTTGGATGAAGTCGGGTGATAAGCTGGAACCACTCTGAACCACACTCTCTGAAGTGTCAAAGTCATGACACGAGCTCATCTCTTGCAGTTGCAGAAAACACTGCGGTGGCAAGTGTAGGTGCAATAAAGCTGCACTTAAATGCACTGGACTGTGGCTGTTAAGGCCAAATATCTACAGAGATTCGGCCTCAATAGCCGAATGTTCAGAAAATTTTTAAGTTTTGGGAGTTCGGAAAATTTTTGTTAATTTTCCAGTGTAATGCTTTTACTTGTCTTCTTCGTTGTAATAAACTTCGAAAACTATCACAAATAATTTTCGTAACCCGGATTATGTATATTGATGCATTGGAATGAAATATGCAACAGTAAAAACAGAAATACATAGTTTAGCGTATCCTGAACGGCGGCCATCTGAAATTCAATATGGCGCCCGCAGAGGTTGAGTTTCTAGTGGTTCCATATCTGAAAATATTCACCATGTATCACTCTATATCTGTGCCAAAGTTAATGCTTTCATCATAAAATGCACAATTGTTTGGCTATGCCGCTGTACTAAGAGGACGGAGGAAAGGTTCAATGTCAGGGATAGTGCGTATCAGGTAGTTCTAGCAATGTTTGACTCCGTGGGTGAATGCAGCAAACGCCGCATTTGGCTTAGTCTTTCCTGTCTCCACTCGTTTACTCTTCAGTTACATATTTGGTCTTAAAATCATTCATGGCGATTACTGAGCCTAGGTGTTCTTGGCCTGCGTTTGTTATTTTCACCTCACTCTGGTAAAGACCTCTATAGATCGGTCGTGATATTTTGGCTTTACAGTGTAGAATGATGTTGCCAGGTGCCACCATCTTTTGATATCCTCCACAGATTGACCTAGTGCATACATTGCCATGGTAACTGGGTCCCCATGCGTCGTTCCCTCGGTGGACTTTATGGCGGTATCTCCTCTTAGGGCCTCGAAGCTTGTTCTATAGTGGTCTATCGGATTTCTGTAGGTATTTTCTACATATTTTGCATAGCTTGGACACCTGATCTTGATGTTGTGCATTGTATCATTACCAGTTGAGTACGTTGTAAGCAGCAATACAGTCTCATAGTCATGGTGCTCAAAAATCTGTCTCATGGTGTGAATGGTAGCTTCCCCATCAGCCTGGTGCTCAGTACATATTTGCAGGTTCTTTGTTGCTGCCCTGACATAATCTTTGATCACCTTCGTTATGCATTTCCCAATAACTGATCTTAACAGTTCCATCACCCATAAACAATCGGTCTACATCCTAGATTTTTGTCCAAGGGAATGAAGTGGCTGGGTGTTAGAGCTTGTAGGAGTTGACAGCTTTTTTTGCGAGGGTGGCTATGGCGTAGCAGATGTCACTTTCTGCGTCGCCAAACTTGATGACTCTCCTTCCACTGACATCCAGGCCTAATGGTTCATGCCCTCATTTGGTCTTTAGTGCTATTTTCCAACACCATCTTCATTTGCAGGAGGCTGTTTATCCTTTACCAAACTGCTTCGCCCAATCGTCAAATCCTTTTATTGTCTCCTAAAATGTTTAGTCTCTCCTGTAGTGTTCTTGCCTCACTGGAGTGATCATAAATTTCCCTCTTCTGCAACCTTTCGCCATTGGTGTCACATTCCCCTTGTGGTTAATTTTTTAGTCTGTTCTCTGGCAGAAGAGATGGGATATTGTTGCTAGTATGTGGAGGATTGGTGGGATTAGGGAAATGTCGAAAATGTACTTTATGTATGAATCATTTTTTTGGTGGCCCCACATTTTGGTGGTTCAAAAAAGTTTGTTGAGGTTGTTACGAACACCTCCACCCAGCACTACGAACCACGCCATCTATTGTCCTGATCTACCTACCCAGCACCACGAGCAACGCCATCTAGGGACGAGACACGAGTATGACTCGTCTTAGTTAACACTCCGGGGTTTCCCTTCTCCATATCCTGGTTGTTGCGTCACTTCCTCCAAGTCTTCTTTGTGAGCTCCAATTCGAGGAGAGAGGACTTGGCTCTGGGAAGTGACCACAGGATCATCTATCCTCTAAACCTACGGCGCAGTGACTACCTACCGTCTTCTACAATACTCAGCCTTACTCGTCAGCCATCTCAGCTCCTCACTTAAGTATTTGTAATCTTGTATTGCCTCCCCCACGTCCACCTTGCTTCACGATTGTTTTATGTTTTGTTAATATGTATATACTGTTAATGTTTAGGTTAAGTTTGGTTAAGGGTAATTTATAAGCTGAATATTTTGTTAAGGGATTTATGGTACTTTATTATATACAACGAAAACTCGCATCCTTTGTCTACCCTTTTATAGTCCGATTGTCTTTGTTTTTTTTTTATAGTTGTTACCTGTTGGGATCTGGGTAGACTTTTAACTATATTCTAAATCCCCAACTCGTAACAAATGGCGACCGTGACAGGACACGACCTTAAGTACCATATTCCTTCCTCCCTTGTGACTCAGTGTTAATTATTCCTCCCAGTCACTTCTGTTCACAATTGCTTTACGGTGGTTTAAAGTTTCCTTCATATGTGTGTGCATATATTGGTATTATCGTACAGTAAGAGTGACAGCCGTAGGATATTAGGTTCCAAGTGTCATAAGGCTTACCTGTTATTACACGTGGCAGTCGTGTAGTAAGTCTTATCGAGTGTAGGGAAGAATCCGGATCTGTTTAATGCCGTACCCTCACTCCAGAGTAGGCTGTTCCATAGTCACTAGTTTAGGGTGAAGTGATATCTTGGGACGCCCCGCTCTACCAGGACCCCATAATTATAAAGCCTCAATTATTGTTCTTCTCATTATCTCATTCAGGGTCAATCATACCATTTATCAGGGTTGTTAATCCGGATCTTTATATTAATGCCGTAATACGCCCTTCCTCTTTCAAGTATATCAGGGTTGTTAATCCGGATCTTTATATTAATGCCGTAATACGCCCTACCTCTTTCAAGTCTCTTATCCTTATCTAAGGATCTTCTCAGAAGAACAATAATCATAAGTGTAATTTCCCTAGGTATAACTTGGTTAGTTTCCGGGACTTTCTGGTTATCCACTGCCGTGATATTTTCTAGGGTAATCCACTTATCTTATCTTTTGACCATTAGTTAATTTATCCTATTTTTCTTAACAATGGCCACCTCAGGTTTTGATCTCCAGGATTTTATTGAAAATCCTTCCGTAGCTAAATTACGTGTTAATATCCTGAAGAAAGAATGGAAAGAAATAGCCAACTATTACAATATCCCATTTTCACAGCAACTGACTAAGGAAATGTTAAAAAATCATGTGATTGAAGTGTTGGTTCAACAAGAAGTTTTAAAAGAATCCGCTGTTGACAGATTAACGCCCATGTCCAAGAAACTTCAACCACTATCCACCACCCCTCCTCACTCAGAAGTTGCCTCAGGTCTGGCTAGCCCTCAAGAAGAAACACAACGAATAGACGCCTGAGAACTAGAACGAGCTAGGTTCGAGTTCCAAATCAAAATGAAAGAACTCGAGTTGGAACAGGCCAAGTTGGAGCAGGAGGACAATTGGAGCAGGCCAAGTTGCAGCATGAAGAAAAGTTGGAACAGGCCAAGTTGGAGCAGGAGGACAAGTTGGAACAGGCCAAGTTGCAGCATGAAGAAAAGTTGGAACAGGCCAAGTTGGAGCAGGCCAAGTTGGAGCAAAAGTTGGAGCATGAGGGAAGGTTAGAACAGGCCAAGTTGGAGCATGAGGAAATGATGGAACAGGCCAAGTTGGAGCAGGAGGTTAGACTGAAAGAACTACAGGTAAGAGAGATAGAAGTCACCTTAACATCGGAGTTTAAATCAAAAGAAGTGGCATTAAGAGAGAAACTAGCTGCTTTTAACCCTGCTACTGCTTCTTCCCTTGTTCCCGGGTTTGATGAATCCGATATGGACGGGTCATTTAGGACTTTTGAGAAAATAGCCGGGAAGAATGAGTGGCCAAAGGACCAGTGGGTGTCAGTGTTCGTTCCTAAATTATATGGTAAGGCTCGTAGAGTTTATAACTGTTTAGACCAGACTGATGACTATGATAACGTAAAAAAGAATATCCTCACCTCTTATGCTATCACGCCAGATGGATACCGGCAGAAGTTTCGTAAACTAACCAAACCATTTCCCCACACCTTTGTTGAGTTTGCTCAAGAAAAGCTTAGGTTTTTTAAGAAGTGGTTAGAGGCTACAGAGACCTCCACATTTCAGGATTTGTTAAATTTGGTAGTCCTGGAGGAGTGGAAAAGCAAGATACCATTTCACATGTTGAAGCATGTGGAGGAGCGTGGAGAGGTTAATTTAGGGCGTGCTGCTGAGCTGGCTGATGCGTACGCTTTGTTGGTGGAGTCACTGGGCAGTAGAGAACGTGGTACTTCCCGACGTGTTAGGTCCTCCTCTGATGATAACCTTGGGAACGTGAGTGGTAGGTCGAAAGGTCCCACACCTACTCCCCCCGATGCAACCAAGCTTACTTGTTCTTACTGTAAAAACCCAGGCCATACGATCCAGACTTGTAAACACCCAAAGTGTCGAATTGCTAAAAGTAGTTCCCTGGATCCCAAATCCAAACCAATAGCAAATACCAATGTGGAAAGGCCCCATCAGGATCTCTTCTCTTCATTCACCTATGAGGGAAAAATTTCAATCATAGAGGGGTCTCGTTCTTTCCCTATTCGTATACTACGTGATACGGGCGCAGCACAATCTATCCTCCTGTCTAACGTCATTCCTGATATATCTACCGCATTTACTAATGAGAGTGTCCTAATTTCGGGTCTCTCATCCCATTCTTCCTATCCTTTAGCTAAAGTGCACCTCCAATGTCCCTTGATTACTGGGGAAGTGCAAATAGCCATAAGGAAAGACCCAATGCCTGTGTGCGGCATTCATTTATTATTGGGTAATGACTTGGTAGGAGATCTAGTGGTTCCTAACATAAAGACAGTCGACTCTCCCTTATCTGTCAACTCCACCACTGACCTTAAAGAAACTATTCCTCATCTTTTCCCATCTTGTGCTGTCACCCGGTCACAGAGTGTGCGAAATGGGCCCTCTTCATCTAAAACCACCTCTAATATCTTCCTACCCACAGAAGATCTGTACAATAAGACCATTAGTAAGGATGAGCTCGTTAAAGCCCAACAATCTGATCCATCTTTGAATAAACTTCATCATGCAGCAGTTGAGGGTAAAGATTTTAACACCCTTCCGTGTTTTTATTATCATGAAGGGGATTTGATGAGAGCCTATAGGCCCCCTGAGCTTGCCCATCTAGACACGTGGTCTGAAATACATCAAGTGGTAATTCCCACCTCAGTCAGACCAGCATTAATTGCCCTTGCCCATGATGGTATTTCAGGACATTTGGGAATCCTGAAAACATATAAAAAGCTCCTCCAACACTATTATTGGCCTGGACTTAGGAAGGATGTGTCAAAATACCTAAAATCTTGTCATATTTGTCAAATGGTAGGAAAACCAAATGAAAGTATACCAGCAGCTCCCATTAAGCCCATCCCAGTATTTTCTACACCATTTGAAAAGATTGTTGTGGATTGTGTGGGCCCATTACCAAAGACTAAGAAGGGAAATCAATTCCTGCTCACAGTTATGGATACCAGTACACGTTATCCTGAGGCTTTTCCCCTTAAAAGCATCACTTCAAAAAACGTAATCAAACATCTTTTGCACCTTTTCACTTCAGTGGGCATTCCTAAAGAGATCCAATCCGATCAGGGCACCAATTTTACGAGCAATCTTTTCAAACAGGTGATGAAAGACCTCAGTGTGGACCATTGTACATCTTCGGCTTACCACCCACAATCCCAAGGTTGCTTGGAACGGTTCCATCAAACTTTCAAATCAATGATCAAAAAATACTGTATAGAACACCAAAAGGAATGGGATGAAAGCATAGACTTGTTACTCTTTGCCATCAGGGAATGTCCCCAGGAGTCATTGGGTTTCTCCCCGTTCGAGTTACTATATGGGAGACAAATTAGGGGACCCCTTAAAATAGTAAAGGAGCAGTGGTTTGACACTCCATTTATTAAGCCCGCAACAGTATCCCAATACATTGACACTTTACGGGACAAATTAACTGAAGTCCGAACCATTGCTCAGTCAAACTTAAAAAAAGTCCAAGAAAAAATGGTGAAGTCCCAACCTAAATTAGTTAAAAGATCATTTTCTCCAGGTGACAAAGTGTTACTCTTTCTACCCATTCCAGGCTCTCCCCTTAAAAGCAAGTTTACTGGTCCCTATATAGTTGCTAATAAACTATCTCCTCTCAACTATATAGTCCATACTCCTGATCGCAGAAAAGATTCACAACTTGTTCACATTAATCTCATGAAACTTTACCATTCCAGGCAGTCAGAGGAAGACATCCCAGAGGCTATAAGCCAACCTGTATTGCATACGGTTTTGTCAGGGCCGGAGCCGGAGACAGATGACATGGACCTATTGGAGAATTTAGACTTCCCTCTACCTAAAGAAAACCCTGCTAATAGTCACATACTCAACAACTTGGATGAGTATTTTTATGTTCTGAATCCATCTCAAGCAAAAGATCTCACTAAGTTATTATCAACATTTCCTAAAGTCACGTCAGACCTCCCAGGGTTTTGCAATATACTTAAACATGATATTAAGCTAATCTCAGATGATGTACAACCCATTAGGCAATCAGCCTATCGACTAAATCCACAAAAAAAAGAGATTATGAAAAAGGAGGTAGATTTTTTGTTAAAACATAACTTAGCTGAGCCTAGTACCTCCCCCTGGGCTTCACCTTGCCTTCTCATTCCAAAACCCGATGGCACTTTTCGTTTCTGTACCGATTATCGTAAAGTGAACCAGGTCACTGTCTCAGACTCCTACCCTTTACCTTTGATTGAAGATATAATAGACAGCATAGGCTGTGCCAAATTTATCAGTACGGTGGACTTATTGAAAGGATATTATCAAGTGGGACTCACGGATAGGGCAAAAATAATCTCGGCATTTATAACTCCATTTGGTCTTTTTCAATATTTGGTTATGGCGTTTGGCTTTTCTAATGCTCCGGCCACATTCCAGAGGGCCATCAACTACCTTATTCAGGACCTAGGTGGGACGTTCGCCTACCTGGATGACCTGGTGGTGGTGTCGGACAGCTGGGACAAACATCTGGTGCGTTTGGAGATACTGTTTGCACGACTGCAAGAGACTGGATTCACCATAAACCTGGCTAAATCTGCTTTTGGCCGGGCCTCAGTGACTTACCTGGGACATATCGTTGGGCATGGTATGGTGAGACCCAAGGACGCAAACGTTAGAGCCATCTTGTCCTTCCCCACTCCAAGGACGAGGAAGGAACTCATGCGCTTCCTGGGGATGTGCGGCTACCACCGTCGGTTCTGCAGTAACTTCTCCAGCGTGGCCGGACCCCTCACAGACCTTACCAGTTCTGCGGTCCCTTACATCTGGAACCACAGGTGCGACCAGTCTTTCCACCGCCTCAAAGCCTTCCTTGCCTCCAAGCCTGTAGTCCACCCCCCTGACTACACCTCGCCCTTCCATCTGCAAATCGACGCTAGTGGTGTCGGAGTGGGGGCTCCTACAACCCGACCCAACCACTGATGTTCTTCACCCTGTGGCATATTACTCCGCCAAGTTGAAAAAACATCAGACCAACTACTCGACCATAGAGAAGGAGGCCCTGGCTCTGGTGTTGGCAATAAAGAAGTTTGAATGTTACCTCCAGTCTTGCCCACAAACAACCCTAGTCTTCACCGACCATAACCCACTCACGTTCATCCAAACCAACAAGACCTCCAACCAGCTAATCCTCCGCTGGGCTCTCCTCACCCAGCCCTATAATCTACAAGTCCGGCACATAAAGGGGGTGGACAATCTGATTGCAGACTCCTTATCCCGAGCTCCAGTGGAAATGCAGCAGCTACTCTCCAGACGCACCAGGTGATCACCTCCTTCGCGCCCGCGCTACGGAGGTCTTTGGAGGGGGGGGTGTGTTACGAACCCCTCCACCCAGCACTACGAACCACGCCATCTATTGTCCTGACCTACCTACCCAGCACCACGAGCAACGCCATCTAGGGACGAGACACGAGTATGACTCGTCTTAGTTAACACTCCGGGGTTTCCCTTCTCCATATCCTGGTTGTTACGTCACTTCCTCCAAGTCTTCTTTGTGAGCTCAAATTCGAGGAGAGAGGACTTGGCTCTGGGAAGTGACCACAGGATCATCTATCCTCTAAACCTACGGCGCAGTGACTACCTACCGTCTTCTACAATACTCAGCCTTACTCGTCAGCCATCTCAGCTCCTCACTTAAGTACTTATATTTTGTATTAACTCCCCCACGTCCACTTGCTTCACGATTGTTTTATGTTTTGTTAATATGTATATACTGTTAATGTTTAGGTTAAGTTTGGTTAAGGGTAATTTATAAGCTGAATATTTTGTTAAGGGATTTATGGTACTTTATTATATACAACGAAAACTCGCATCCTTTGTTTACCCTTTTATAGTCCGATTGTCTTTGTTTTTTTTTTATAGTTGTTACCTGTTGGGATCTGGGTAGACTTTTAACTATATTCTAAATCCCCAACTCGTAACAAGGTCCACCAGCCAGTTTCTGAGTAGGCTTCATTAACTCGTACGTCTGCCTCTTCACCCTACATGTCCTCTCCATTTTGATGACTGCCTGTCTGTCATTCTCCTTGGGTACATCTCCCCTGTTTAGTGCAGCACTTCTTGGCTCTTCGTTGTCAATCTGAGTGGATTAACTTCCTGTATTATCATTCAGGGTGACGTCTGCTGGTGTTATCTGGATAGTATCCTCTACTACTATTCTTAGTACTAATAAATATCTTTAACAACTACTTCTACAGCTACTACCACTACTACGTCTACAACCACTATTACTACTACTCTCCCCCTATAGCCACACCTCCGCCACAGTTGTATTGCCTTAATATTAAATATCCTAATACAAAAGTATATACCCTATCTGTGATGAGTTAGCTAAGCCGCATATCTATGCGGCATTCAGTGACTGTTGCCTCAAAATCAATAGTGCGACTGTTTTCGGCTTTGGGGCCGAAGATCTCGTTTCCCAGAGGCAAAACAATGCTGACCTAGGCAGAGAGAAGGACAGTCGACATCTCAACCAGGCTGCAACGTAACTTCTGGGCTGCTGCTTCTGTTCGGATAACACCTCTGCCAGTCTTGCATAGAAACATCTTGCACTTGGTCCCATCCCACAAGAGGCTATGAACACCAGAGGAGTGAAGCTGCCTTGTTCAACATTCTGAACTTTCTCTCCTACGCCCTGTTCTTGTCATTCTTGTTTCTCTTGTGTGCAGCAGCAAGAACTAGGTTACGGTGACATGTGGTAATGGGGTCGAAAAATCATATATCAAAGAAGGCTCGCTGTCGCCGCGTCCAGAATCCTCGAGCACTGACGTCCACACTGGCTTCAGTGGATATGTTTCAAGTCCTGTGATGGAGATTCTCACTGTCCAATGGAAGGAGAGTCGGTTCCACCATGACATCATGGCAGATTTCCTTTAACATGTTTGCTGTGAGATCCCTTACTTCGTCATGCCTCGTACATACGAAGCCCCCTTTCTTACACACCTTGGCGTGGTCGATGTCGTAGGGTCATATGGAGGCGAATTTTTTTTTTTTGAGTTTGAAAAATCGGCCCATGGTATTAATGATGTAGTTCTATGTGCAGAATCATGTGATATCTTCAGATTTGAAAAGTTTTCATTTTTTGCTAGGTAAATTTTAACTTGAAATCTTATGAAAATTCAGTATTCCCACCCTTTTACCAACACCACTAAATAGCTTATTTAAAGTAAAGGAAATGTATCAGGTTAATTTATTAGGATGAAAATGATCCAGAATAGTGAAACGAATGATCTTGACATTTAATGGAATTTAATATTCGCTAGAAAACAAAATCATCAAATGTAAAAGCCAGTTTTACTACTACATTACGTGCATTTTTTCTATAGAGGCATATGCTCTTGCTTCTGTTTCACCCTCATCCCCTTTCCCTGCTGACCACTGGAAGGCTCCGGATGTAGCCTTCCCTCCTCTCCTGGCGGCGTGACTGCTGGCCTCGCTCACTTGCTGTACACAACGCTCTATACTCTGGGTGTGCGAGGGCCAGGCAGGGACATGCATGGGGTTGTCCAGGAAAGCTCTGACTTGAACATTGGTGAGGCTGCAGGTAAGAGGCGGCTCACTGCCAGACTGGATGTTATCCAGATCTATGAGATCAGTGAGGGTCTTGGCACCTAGATTGACTTCAGGAGTCTTCCTGACCCTGAAGGAATCGTCACCAACTGATTCGTCATGCCCAGATCCTCTCATAAATCTCATATCCAAGATCTTTTTGACTGCCACTCTTCTCTCCTCCTCATCCTTACTGCAGAGCATTGTCTGCAGAACTGCCTCAGGATGAGCATACCAGGAAGATCTCCTCACAGTCTGCTCCACAATCTGAGCAACCTTCCTTGGCTGACTCCTCAGGAGCTCAAGCTGGAAGAGAACATGCCTCGGACCTTCGGAGAACGATGACTTGACCTTGGTGTTGAACCAATTTGGCAAGTAGACTCTCACGATGAATTGGACAATAAGTCTCAGGTTGTGAAGCTGGTTCCCTTTCAGTTTATGATGAGCGACCCAAATTCTGCAGAACCCTGAGAGCCGTTGTAGGCCACCTGAATGTGAGACTGGACCTATCTGCGGAATGCTTTCAGTCTATCAGGCATGACCCCAGTTTTGATGGCACTGCAAATCGTGTAACCATAGTATGGTCAGGCTCGGGTGCGTCAATGACAGTATGTACCAAGCTCAACAGGTGGAGGCCAACTGTGATTTTTTCAAACTCGGTTATTTCTAACTCAGTGGCAGAGTCCAGCATCTTGCCAAGAGGACCAGACCATCTGTTGTTTGAAAGAGTCTTGCCATCCAGCTCCTGGATCAGATGTCTGAGTGGCAACTCGTTGGTGTGGAGGTCACAAACAATCCAGACCAGCTTCCTCCCAATCTTCCGCTCTATCCACTGTATGACCCCCCCCTTGCCACCCTGTGTTCGTGTTGGTGCTGTCCCCTCCGATGGCCTGCAGGGTCTGGTTTACGTTCCTCTCTCTGAGCCAGTTCACAATGTTATCTGCCACTATCTCAGCTGGTTTCCTGATATCATCTTTCTCTGGAGTGAAATGCCACAAATACTTCCCTCCTGGTTCACTGCAGCAGGAGTAGTGTTCCTCCTTCACCATGGCAGGGAACAACTTGTCAGAATCTCCAACTTTCATGAACACTTTAGTGTCATCCTTTCTCCCATCAAAGAACAAACAATTGATTCCATTTTCTCTTATCCCCTTATCAAACTCCTCTTCTAGGTTACTGACAAGTTTCTCCTGAGCTCTCCTTACTTTGTTATGATCTATCACCAGTTGAACATCATCAGGTGTTATCAA